>NW_007246449.1:47464-86234 GCF_000164805.1 Carlito syrichta
TCTCCAGAGCCCAGCAGGTCGAGGCTGCGGTGGCCAGGAGTGGCCACTGCACTCCAGTCTGGGCGACAGAGTGAGACTCCAACTCAAAAAAAAAAACACAAAAAACCCCCCCACAAATCTCTCACAGTAGAAAAGCCAATGATTTTGAACCAAATTATGATATGTTAGTATTATCTCTTTACCATGCTTACCCAAATTTCTTGACCTAGTACCCACAGCCTTTCTTGAGTGAGGGAAGTTTGGCCAGATTGCTGTTTGTAAGCACAATATGTGAATTATTATTTCCTGAAATAACAGAATCATCAAATGACACAATGCTGAAACTCAAACATGCTGAGAGGTAAATCAGACTCTAGCAGTGCTGTTTTAATATGGATTGACACCTCCAAAGCCCTCTTTTTCAACAGTCTGCTCATTATTTCCTTCAATGCATTTTATTATGGTGAAATGATTTGGTTTATTATTACTGAATCTGTACTTACTTTTCTATGTAAATTAAATAGTCAAAACACTAAATTATGCCATGATAGTAATATACCCCTCTAAAAATAAGTACCATATTCTCTCCAGATTAGAAGTGTTTTGTTTATAATTTACATTTCAGGTACAATCCAGGGCTGTGAGGCCAATTGAGAAGAAAAAGGGCACTGTGTCTCAACTGAATCCCAGAAGTCTTTACATTTGTGCTTTGTAAAACTGGAGAAAACATGAGGTTGGTTAAAAGAGCCTGAATAGAGATTCCTCATGGATATGAGATTAGGAGTTTTTGGAGGGTTGTAGATAGCTAACCTTTTGAAGGACCCAGGATGACTAATAATGATAGCTAACAGAAAAAAAAAAAAAATTATAATTACATGTATATACACACACCATTATGTGTGTGTGTATGTGTGTGTGTGTGTATATATATATAGATATATATACACACACACACATACACACTTATCTACAAATACACATGTATGAATATGAATCATTTTGTTTTAAATAAAGATGCAATATTTAAACTTATTTTTGTTTAGGTATTTGCTAATTCTTAAGTAATTACCAGAGGTTGCCATTTAAGCAAAACAATGATCTAGACATTCCAGTAGATGATAGGCTTAATATAAACCAATGCAAATGAGCCCGAGGGTTCGACACCCGCCTGGGCAACTTTTTTGTATGTTTGTTTGTTTTTGTTTTGTTTTTGTTTTTTTTTTTGAGTTGGAGTCTCACTCTGTCGCCCAGACTGGAGTGCAGTGGCCGCTCCCGGCCCCACAGCCTCGACCCGCTGGGCTCCGGCAATCCTTCGCCTCAGCCTTCCAAGTAGCCAGAATTACAGGCATGCGCTACCACGCCCGACTGATTTTTTGATTTATTGTAGAGATGAGGTCTTGCTGCCCAGGCGGGTCTCGAATCCGCGGGCTCAGGCAATCCACTCACCTCAGCTTCCCAAAGGCACGGGCAAATGTGACTCTTTAAGAGAGTTAATGCCAAAAGAAAATTAATGCCAAAAAAGTTAATGGTATGACTTATTAAAGGAAAAATAAAATGCTCAGTTCAAAAATGGTGATGCCTTTGCTGTGATTAGTTCATTTCTATGAAGACAACGGGGGAAGGATGTTCACCAGCTCTTGGGACTGGTAAGGTAGAAGAATAAGGAGTCAGGAATGCTAGTGGTAATGATTGTATTATAGAAATTCATAACTGCAAAATCCATAGGAGAGGGATCAACAGGCTGTAAGTCCTCACTGACTTTTAATAAGTCTTGATAATTCAGCTATTAGTCTATAAGATTCACAAGGGCAGGGGTTTGGGCTGTTCACTGCTCTATCCGCACATGTCCTAGGACCTCACTCAATATTTGTTGACAGCATGAGTGAGTGAATCTAGAATCCAATGCCTTTGTATGTCAAGATTCTACACATATTATATTCCAGCCAAACTGAGATGCTTGCTGTTCCTCACATCCTCCTGATTTTTTTCATGCCTTGTGTCATATTTATGCTAATCCTGATCCCTGGAATGTTCTTCTGATCTCTTTCTTTACCCATCAAAATCCTACTCAGTTCATATAAAATCTCCTCTACCAACTTAACATTCAGTGAATACTTACTGTGTTCTAGTTACTAGGGATACATAGATAAACGACATAGTATTTTTCCCTCCAGGAGTTCACAGGCAAATTCAGGAGACAGACAAGCAAGTAGAAAATATAGTTTGATAAATACCACGATAAAGCATACACAAGTTGCTACAGAAGTATGGAGTAAAGAATGAATCTCTAATATTGAGAAGAATTAAAGTAGTCTGCAAGGAGTAAGTAATGCATGTGCTGAGCCATGAAAGATGAAGGAGTAGAAATATATTCTGGGAAGACAAACCAATGTGTGGAAATGCATCAAGCTCTGAAGGAATTGAGCATGGTCTGGAAAACGCAAATTAGTAAAGGTGGAATAGAGGGTATGAGTTTATGCTAGGATAGAAAGTGGTTAAGAAAGTAGATAGGGTACAAAGACCTTATATGCCATTCTAAGGCGTTTCAACTTATCCAGAAAGTCATTGAAGAATTTCCAGGATACCACTGAAGAATTTTAACTGGGGAAGTGACCTGTTCAGGCTTGCATTTCAGAAGGATTATTCTAGGTGGGACGGGAGTGAAGATACCAGTTAGATGGCTATGGCTATAAAGACCTAAAACTAAGGTAATGGGAATGGAGAGGTGGGGCACGTTTCAGAAATATTCAGCAGTTAGGTCTTGGTAAGCAATTAGGTAAGGGAGGTGACAAGGAGAGGAGTTTTAAGATTACTTTCAAGGTTTCTAGTATAGGTAATTGTAAGAGCTCCATTTGCCAAAATAGAAGATGAATCGTAAAGAAGATGAGTGCCATTGCTGTTTAGGTCCTCAAGGAAAACTCAGTGCTGTCGAGTTGCTTCTGTGATGTCATATACTCCTGATTTTCCTTCTGCTCTCTGGCAGCTCTTCAGTCACTTTTATAGAATTCTGCCTTTAAATGGCACTGTTTTTCAGGGCTCCATTCTAGACCCTATAGATTTTTCCTGAGACCTCATTCGTCCCTTGGTTTTGATTATTATCTACACCTGGTGACTTCCTAATTTATATCTTTCTCTGGGGAATCATATCTCTAATTGCGTATGGAATACTTTCACTCAAATATCTCATAGGCACTCAGTCTTAATGTGTCTAACCCAAATTCAACAATATATCCTTCCTGCATCCTCTGCCCTTCATTACCATGTGGTATCACCAGCCATTATGTCAGATGCCTGGACCTTGAGCCCAGTCCTCTTCCTAGATCATTCCATTCCCTTCTCACTCCCCACATCCATTCAGCCTAAGTGTCACTTCCTACTATAAGATATTGCTGAAAAATGAAAGAAGACCAAAACAAATGGAACAATATCTCATGTTCATAACGTGGAAGGCTTAAGATTGTCAAGATGATAATATTCCTAAAGCCATCTACAGATTAAATGCAATCTTTATCAAAATCCCACTGGGTTTTTTCTTCTTCCAGAAATGGACTGATTCTAACATTCATATGGAATTAAAGGGACCCAGAAGAGTCCAAACAATCTTGAAACAAGGAATGAAGCTGAAGAATTCATGTTTCCCATTTTCAACACTTCTCCAAATCTGCAGTAACCAAATCAGTTTAGTACTGGCATAAGGATAGACATATAAGTTAATGGAATAGAAGTGTGAGTTCAGAAATAAAACCATACATCTATGGTTGATGGATTTTTCAACCAGGCTACCAACACTATTTGAAGAGGAAAGAACAGTCTCTTCAACAGCTAGTGCTGGTACAACTAGATGTCCACATGCAAAATAACAAAGTTGGACTTTTACCTCAAAGCACATAGGAAAATCAAGTTAAAATGGATCAAATACCTAAGTTCAGGAATCAAAATTACAAAACTCTTAGAAAAAAAGTAAGGGAAAATTTCTATGACTGGTTTGGCAGTGGTTTTTAAAATATGGCTTAAATCACAAGCAATAAATTGTACTTTATCAAAATTTAAAACTTAGTGCATCAAAGGATACTATCAAGAAAGTGAAAGATAGCCCACACAATAGGAAAAATTATTTGCAAATAATATATTTGATTAGGATCTAATATTCAGAATATATAAAGAACACATAACAACGAGAAAAAATTAAAAATGGGCAAAAGATTAAACATTTCTTCAAAGAAGATATACAAATGGACAACAAGCACGTGAAGAAATACTTAATGTCATTAGTCATTAGGGAAATGGAATCAAAACTGCAATGACATATCACCTCATATTCACTAGGAAGGTTGTCATAAATAAGACTAATAATAGCACGTATCAATGAAAATGTGGAGAAATTGGAACTTCATACATTGCCAATAGAAACATCAAATGGTGCAGTTACTGTGGAAAACAGTTTGATGGTTCCTCAATAAGTTAAATATAGAATTATCACATGACCCAGAAATTCCACTCCTAGGTATATCCCCAAAATAATTAAAAAGAGATGTTCAAACAAAAACTTGTACATCAGTATCTATCACAGCTGTATTCACAATAGGCAAAAGGTGGAAACAAGTAAAATTCTTATTGACTGGTAAATGGATAAACAAAATGTGGCATATACATACAACGGAATATTATTGAATCATAAAAATGAAGCATTGGTAACATGGCTCAGCAAGGGTAGTCCTTGGAAAACATTATGCTAAGACAAGCCAGTCACAAAAGACCACATGTTGTATTATTTCATTTATATGAAATATCCTGAATAGGCAAATTCATTGCGACAGAAAGCAGGTTAGTGGTTTACAGGGAGCAATGGAAAAGGACTACTTAGTTGGTACAGGGTTTCTGTTTAGGATGGTGAAAAAGTTTTCGAGCTAGATAATGGTAATGATTTACTACACTGTAAGTATACTTTATGCCACTGAGTAACTGTACAATTTAAAATGGTTAAAATAGTCAATTTTGTGTGTATTTTATTACAAATTTTAAAAATCTGTCTCAAAGTTTACCTGAATCCCATCATTGGTCTGGTTAGATCAGTTTCTGTGTACAAGCACTCAATATTTCTCCTTTGAAGGACTTAACAAAGTTGTAATTAATTACTTGTATAATTATTTGCCCAACATCTGTCTTCTATACTGTAAAATCCATCAGAGTAAGAGATCGTATCTGTCTTCACCATCACATCTTCTAGTATCTAGCACAATGCTTGACACATACTAGATGTTTAATATTTATGGAACAGACAAAAAAATGAATCTCTCCCCAAGTCCTGACAATTCTGTCTTCTAAATATTTTTGAAATGAATCCACTTTTCTCTATTCTCACTTTAGTCCAGAACATAAGATAACCTCTTAATCTAAAATAATACATCAGCTTCCTATTTGCTCCCTTTGCCTTCAGTCACACCTTCATCCAATCCCTTCTACACACTGTAACCAGATAAATAGTTGTTTTTTGTTTTTTTTTGAGTTGGAGTCTCACTCTGTCGCCCAGACTGGAGAGCAGTGGCCGCTCCCAGCCACCGCAGCCTCGACCTGCTGGGCTCCGGCGATCCTTCCGCCTCAGCCTTCTAAGTAGCCGGAATTACAGGCATGCGCTACCCTGCCCAGCTGATTTTTTGATTTACTGTAGAGATGAGGTCTTGCTGCCCAGGCGGGTCTCGAACCCGCGGGCTCAGGCAATTCACTCACCTCACCCTCCCAAAGGCGCGGGATTACAGGCTGAGCCACTGAGTCCGGCTTCCAAATAAATAGTTTTAAAACACAAACATGATTCCATCATCCCTCCCCCCATACACACCCTGTTAAGTACCAAATTTACCATTAGGTTCTTTAACACCGCTTTCATAGCCCTTTCAGATTTGGTGTCTTTTTAATCTCTTCAGCTTCATGCCTCACCCTTCTAATTGTCCAATTATATATTATAGTTATTCTGAATTGCTTTCCATTCCTTGAACAGTCTGTGGTCTTTTGTTTCTTGGCAAAATGTTTCTTTGGGCTAACCTGGTGTCCTCAGGACCCAGCATACCTAGCTACATAGTATATATTCAATAACTATTTGTTCAAAATGAAAATCCTCTCATTTCTTGTCTAATTTCTATGTCTGTACCGCTAGACTATGAGAATGATCTGACTTATTTATCATGGTAGGGACCATGACAGACTCATGATAGCTTGTAGATGGTAAATATAGTTATTAGGAGAGTAAAATGTAGTGGTTAAGAACAGGTTCTGGAATCTCTTTTCTTGACTTTATATTATTTCTCTGCATTTACTAGCTGTCGTAGGCAACCGTTAATCTATTGGTCTCTATGATTTGTCTATTCTGTACATTTCAAATAAATGAAGCAATACAGCATATGCCTTTTCATGACTGACTTCCTTCCCTCAGCATAATGTTTTCAAGGGCTATCCATGTTATAACAGGTATTGGTACTTCATGTTTGTTGTCAAATGTTATTATATGGATATAGTACTTCTTGTTATCTAATATATTATCTAATGAGTTGGTGAACATTTGAGTTAATTTTTACCTTATGGGCATTATGGATAATGCTATGAACATTCATGGGCAAATCTTTGTGTGAACATAAGTTTTCAATATACTTAATCATACTACATAGGAGTGGACTTGTCAGCTTGTACAGTAACATTTTTAGGAACTGCCAAACTTCTTTTTGGAAGCAGCTATACTATTTTACATTCCCACTAGCAATGTAAGAAGATTCCAATTTCTCCACATTCTTGCCAACACTTGTTATTATCTGTCTTTTTTATTATAGCTGTCCTGGTGGGTTTGAACTGCTATGTTTTTAATTTGAATTTCCCTAATCGCTATTGATGTTGAGCATAATTTCATGTACTTATTTGCCGTTTGTACATATATGTTCTTTGGAAAAATGTTTATGTGGATCTATTGCCTATTTGTTTATGTTTGATTGGGGTCTTACTCTGTCACCCAGGCTGAAATGCAGTAGCACGATCATGGCTTCTTGCAGCCTCAATCTCCTGGGTTCAGGTGATCCTTCCACCACAGCACTCGGAGTAACTGGGTACAGGTGCATCCCACCATAGCTGGCTAATTTCTTGATTTTTTTGTAGAGATGAGGTCTCATTATGTTGCCTAGGCTGGTCTCAAACGCCTGGGCTCAAGTGATCCTCCTGCCTTAGCCTCCCAAAGTGTTGAAATTACAGATGTAAGCCTCTGTGCCCGGCCTTGCAGATTTATTAATTGAGGTTTTAAAAATTTTATAGTTATAAGTATCCTTTATGTAATTTGGGTACAAATTCCTTATCAGATATATGATTTGCAACTTTTTCTGCCATTCTGTGGGTTGTCTTTTCACTTTATTGATGGTATAACAAGAAATACATAGTTTTATATTTTGATGAAGTCTAATTTATGTATTTTTTTATTGATTATGTTTTGGGTATCACATCTAAGAAACTACTGTCTAACCCAAAGTCATGAAGATTGATTCCTATGTTTTCTTCTAAGAGTTTTATAGCTTTAGCTCCTTATGTTTATGATTCAACTTGAATTGATATTTCTACATAGTGTGATAAAGGCTATGATATCTTTTGCATGTGGATATTTAGTTGTCTGAGCACCATTTATTGTAAAGACCATACTTTCACTCATTGAATTGCCTTAGTACCCTTGTTAAAAATAAATTGAGGGTTTAGTTTTGAGTGTTCAGTTCTGTTTCATTGATTTGTATGTCTCTCTTTTTGGCAGCACAACTCTGTCTTGATTACTATAGAGTTGTAGTAAATTTTGAAGCCAGAAAGTGTAAGTCCTTCAACATTGATATTCTCTTTTTAAGACTGTCTTGTCTTCTCTGAGTCTCTTGTATTTCCATATGAATTTTAGGATCAGTCTATCAACATATGCAAAAAGGGAGCTGATAGAAAATGCATTGAATTTGTAGATCAGTTTGGAGAATATTACCATCTTACTGTTAAATCTTCTGATCCATGAACAAGTGATGTGAGATTTCTTTCCAATTATTTGGTCTTCTCTGGTTTCTCTTGACAATGTCTTGTAGTTTTCACCACATAAGTCTTGCATCTCTTTTGATAAATTTATTCCAAAGTGTTTTATTCTTTTTGATGCTATTGCAAATGGTATTGTTTCCTTTTTTTTTCCTTCCTTCCTTTCTTTTCCTTCCTTCCTTCCTTCCTTCATCTCTTTCTCTCTTACTTGGAGTCTCACTCTGTCACCCAGGCTGGAGTGCCATGGCACACACACAGCCACTCCAGCATCAACCTGCTGGGCTCTGGTGATCCTTCCGCCTCAGCCTTCCAAGTAGCCGTAACAACAGGTGTGTGTTACTGCACCTGGCTAATTTTTTATCTATTGTAGAAACAGAGATCTCGCCAAGTTGCTCATGCTGGTCTCGAACCCCCAGCCTCCTGCAATCCACTCTCCTCGGCCTCCCAAAGTGCTGGGATTATGGGCTGAGCCACCAAGCCCAGCCTTTTTTTTTTAATTTTAGAGACTGGGTCTCACAATGTTTCCCAGGCTAGATACGAACTCCGGGGCTCAAACAATCCTCCCACCTCAGTCTTCTAAGTAGCTGGGACTACAGATGTGCATGCCCCTGTTCCCAGTTTGTTTCTTAATTTCATTTTCAGATTATTCATTGCCGTTATACAGAAATGCAATTAATATTTTATATTGATCTTAATCCTGTAAACTTGTGAACTTTTTTTTTTAAAGATGTAGGGTACAATTCAGAATTGGGCATACAAGTGGCATTGCACAGGTAAAGTTTGGGCCTCCCTTTGGTCCTCAGTTTGATTGATTTGAGATAGGTACCCTTATTGATGTACCCTCCGCCCCACCCCAGCAGAATCCCACTACTGCCAATCCCTTTCTTATAGTATTATGTTATATGTTCAGGGTCCACTTATGAGTGAGAACATATACTCTGCTCTTTGTTTCTGTGATAGATCACTGCATGGAATAGACTCTAAATCCATCCAAGTTGCTGTGAAGTCTATATGTCTGTTGTTCTTTATGGCTGCATAATATTCCAAAGTGTATATGTACCACATTTTTTTTTTATCCAGTCCAGTTTCGATGGGCAGCATGGTTGGTTCCATGTTTTTGCTATTGTGAATAGTGCTACAGTAAACACACATGTGCAGGTATCTTTTTTGTAGAATGATTTGAATTCCTCTGGGTATTTTCCCAGCAGGAGGATTGCTGGGTCATACAGAAGGTATTGCAATGTCTAATTCTTTTAGAAATCACCACACTGTTTTCCAAAGAGGTTGCACTAGTTTGCATTCCCACCAGCAGTGTAGAAGCGATCCTTTTTCTCCACATCCTCGCCAGCATCTGTTGTTTGTTTTATTAATCATGGCCATTCTTACTGGGGTTAGGTGGTATCTCAATGTGGTTTTGATTTGCATTTCTCTGGTGATTATTAAGGCTGAGCATTTTTTCATGTTTCTATTGGCTGCCGTATATCTTCTTTTGAGAAGTGTCTATTCATGTCTTTTTAATGGGGTTGTTTGTTTTTTTCCTTTTGGCATGTTTTAGTTTCTTGTAGATGCTGGATATTAGGCCTTTGTCAGCTACACAGTTGGAAAATATTTTTTCCCATTCTGTGAGCTGTCTCCCCACTCTCTTGATGGTTTCTTTTGCTTTGCAGAAGCTTTTCAGTTTGATGAAGTCCCACTTGTCTACCTTATGTCTTATGACATAGGCACGTGGGGTTTTGATCAGGAATTGGTTTCCAGTTCCAATTTCCATAAGGATGTCTCCTGCATTTTCTAAGGTTTTTATAGTCTGAGGTTTTTTGTTTAGGTCTTTGATCCATTCAGAGTTGATTTTTGTGAATGGTGATAGGTAGGGGTCCTGTCTCAATCTTCTGCTTGTAGTCAGTTTCCCCAGCAGCATTTACTGAATAGGTTCTCCTCTACCCAGTGGTTGTTGATGGAAGTTTGTTGAAAATGAATTGGTTGAGAAATTGAGGTTTTGTATCCAGAATCTCTATCCTGTTCCATTGGTCTTATGCCTATTCTTGTACCAATAACAGACTTTTGATTATTGCAGCCTTATAGTAAAGTTTAAGGTCTGGAAGTGTGATACTTCTCACTTTGTTTCTTTTGCTCAGGATTGTCTTGGCTATTCGTGGTTGTTTATGTTTCTATATGTATGAATTTTTGTAGTGTCATTTCCAGGTCTGAGAAGAATGATGTTGGCAACTTAATGGATATTGTGTTAAATGTGTAGATTGTCTTTGGTAGGATGGACATCTTAATGTTGATTTTTTTCTACCTGTAGGCATGGAATATTTTTCCATTCATTTGTGTTTTCTTGACTTTTTTTGAGTAGTGTTTTGTAGTTTTCATGGTAAAGGTGTTTCACATCTCTGGTTAGGAAGATGTCAAGGTATTTCTTTTGTGTGTATGTGGCTATTGTGAATGGGATTGTTCTTTTATTTGGTTCTCTGCCTGTTTGTTGTTGGTGTGGAAGAATGCAACTGTCTTTTGTACATTTATTTTGTACCCCAAGACTTTGCCAAAGTAAAAGCAGATTTTTGACAGATTCTCTTGGATTTCATGGTATAGGGTCATATCATCAGCAAAGAAGAATAACGTAACTTCTTCTTTCCCTATTTGTATACCCCTGATTTCCTTCTCTTGTCTAATTGCTCTAGCTAGGACTTCCAACACAATGTTGACAATAGGAGAGAGAGTGGACAGTCTTGTCTTGTTCCAGTTTTCAGGGGAAATGTTTCCAGTTTCTGTCCATTTAGCAATATGCTGTCTGTGGGTTTATAATAGATGGTGCTTACTATTTTGAGGTATGTTCCTTCTATGCCTAGGTGTTTGAGGGTTTTTATCAAGAAGGAATGCTGGATTTTATCAAAAGTTTTTTCCATGTCTAATGATATAATCATGTGGTTTTTGTCTTTACATCTGTTGCTGTATTTAATTACATTTATGGTCTTGTATATGTTGAACCAGCTCTGTATCCTGGGGATGAAGACTACTTGGTCATGGTGGATAATTTTTGAGATGTGTTGTTGGATCCAATTTGCCAGAATCTTGTTGAGAATTTTTGCATCTATATTCATTAGGGATATAGGCCTGTAGTTCTCTTTTTTTGTTGGATCTTTATCCCAGTTTGGGTATTAGTGTGATGTTAACTTCGTAAAATAATTTGATGAGAATTCTGTCTTTCTCAATTACCTGGAATACTTTCAATAGAAGAGGTGTCAGCTCCTCCTTGTACTTTTTGTAGATTCTGCTGGAAGGCTGTCTGGTTCAGGGCTTTTTTTTTCTTTTTTTTTTAGATAGTTTTCTTGTGATGAGTCAATTTACTGGCTTGTTATTGGTCTATTTAGTGTCTCAGTGTCTTCCTGTTTCAACCTTGGGCGGTTGTGTCATGTCAGAAAGTCCTCCATTTCATTTAGGTTATCAAGTTTCTTTCCATACAGGTGTGCATAGCAAGCTCTGATAATTTTTTGTATTTCTTTGGGATCAGTTGTGATTTGATCTTTTGCATTTCTGATTGTGTTTATTTGGACTTTTTGTCTCTTTTTTCTTGGTCATTCTGGCTAAGAGTCCATCAATCTTGTTTATTCTTTCAATGAACCAGCTTTTTGTTTTGTTCATTTTTTTCTATAATATTATTTTTGTCTTTTATGTTCCATATTTGGGCTTTTACTTTGGTGATCTGGAGTCTTCTGCTAAAGTTAGGGTTTTGGTGCTCCTTAGGTGATTTGTTAAGCTTTTAACTTGTGATCTTTCTATTTTCTTGATGTATATGCATAGAGTTATAAATTCCCCTATATGCATAGAGTTATAAATTCCCCTCTTAGAACTTATTTCATGGCATCTCACAGGTTTTGGTAAAATGTGTCTTGGTTTTCATTTGTTTCCAAGAATGTTTTAATTTCTGCTTTGATTTCTGTGTTGACCCAGGAGTTGTTCAGCATCATACCATTTAGTCCATGTCTTTGTGATTTTGGGGGGGATCTTGTTGGTGATGATATTTATTTTTATTCCACTGTGGTCTGAGAAGGTGCATGGCATTATTTTGGTCTTATGAAATTTGTTTATGCTTGATTTATGGCCAAGGATGTGATTGATTTAGAGAATGTTCCATCTGGTTATGAGTAGAATGTATATTCTATGGTTTTTGGGTGGAGTATTCTGTAGGTATCCATTAAGCCCATTTATATGAGCATCACGTTGAGGTTCCAGATCTCTTTGTTGATTTTTTGCCTCGATGATTTATCTAGAGTTGTTAGTGGAGTATTTAAGTCCTCAGCTATAATAGTGTTAGAGTCAATATCTTTTTTTGTTTGTTTGTTTACTTAGTAATTGTGTCATAAACCTGGTTCTCCTATGTTGGGTGCATATATGTTTAGAATAAATATTTCTTATTGATGAATTGAACCTTTTATCATTATGTAGTGTCCTTTTATATCTTTTAAAATTTTTGATAGCTTAAACATTGTTTTGTCTGATATTAAGATCATGACTCCTGCCTTATTTTGTGGTCCATTTGCCAGGAAACTCATTTTTCATCCTCTAACTTTTGAGTCCATGTGGGTCCCTTGTGTGAGATGAGTTTTCTGTAGGCAGCAAATTATTGAGTCATGTTGTTTTTTTTTTTAAATCAAGTTTGCCATTCTGTGTCTTTTCAGTGGTACATTTAGTCCATTCACATTCAAGCTGATTATTGAAATTTGATTTTTTATCCCTGTCATGAGGTTCTTATAAACTTTTTTCTTTTAAAAAAATTTTTTTATTTTAAAGATGTGGGGTACAATTCAGGGTTAGGTATACAAATGTTAATTATGCAGGTACCCTTGTTGATGAGGTGTGCCCCCTCCTCCCCAGCAGATTCCCACTACTCCCAATCCTGCCTCCCTTCCCCCACCACCCCTCTCTGGCAGTTTCCCGCTACTGCCAATCCTTTTCTCATAGTATTATGATAATTGTTCAAGGTCCGTCTATGAGTGAGCCATCTATGAGTGAGAACATGTGATACTCAGTTCTTTGTTTCTGTGATATATCATTCATTATTATAGACTCTAAGCCCATTCAGGTTGCTGTGAAGTCCACATGCTTGTCCTTCTTTATGGCTGTGTAATATTACATTTTGTATATGTACCACATGTTTTTTTATCCAGTCCTCTTTGGATGGGCAGCATGGTTGATGCCATGGTTTTGCTACTGTGAACAATGCTGCAATAAACATACATGTGCAGGTATCTTTTTCATAGAGTGATTTGAGTTCCTCCGGGTATATTCCCAGTAGGGAGATTGTAGGATCCTATGGAAGGTGAATTTTTATATCTTTTAGGAATTGCCAAACTGTTTTCCACAGAGGTTGTATTAGTTTATACCCCCACCAACAGGGTAGAAGTGTTCCCTTTTCCCTGCATCCTCTCCAGCATCTGTTGTTTTTGAGTTATTGATAATGGCCATTCTGACTGGAGTTAGGTGGTATCTGAGTGTAGTTTTAACTTGCATTTCTTTGATGACTAGTGAGGCTGAGCCTTTTTTCATGTATCTGTTGGTCGATCATATGTCTTCTTTTGAGAAGTATCTGTTTATATCTTTACTCACTTTGTAATGGGGCTATTTGCTTTTTTCTTTTTGTCATGTTTGAGTTTCTTATAGATCCTGGATGTTAGGTCTTTGTCAGATATACAGTTGTCAAATATTTTTTCCCAGTCTGTGGGCTATCTCCCCACTCTCTCAATGGTTTCTTTAGCTTTACAGAAGCTTGTCAGTTTGGTGAGGTCCCACTTTTCTATCTTATGTCTTAAGGCATGGGCACTTGGGGTTTTGATCAGGAATTGGTTGCCAGTTCCAATTTCCATAAGGGTGTCTCCTGCATTTTCTAAGGTTCTTATAGTTTGAGGTGGTCAGCCAGTTTTCTCAACACCATTTACTGAATAGGTTCTCCTCTCCCCAGTGGTTAGTAGTGGAGGCTTTGTTGAAGATGAAATAGGTTGAGAAATTGAGGTTTTGCATCTGGAATCTCTATCCTGCTCCATTAGTCTATATGCCTGTTCTTGTACCAACAGCAGGCTATTTGGATTATTGTAGCCTTGTAATAAAGTTTAAAGTCGGGAGTGTGATACCTCCTGCTTTGTTTTTTTGCTGAGGATTATTTTGGCTATTTGTGGTCATTTATGTTTCCATATGAATTCCTGTATTGTCATTTCCAGGTCTGTGAAGAATGCTGCTGATAATTTAATGGGGATTGAGTTAAATCTATAGATTGCCATGGGTAGGATGGATATCTTAACAATGTTGATTCTTCCAATCCATGAGCATGGGATATTTTTTCACTTGTTTGTGTCATCTTTGATTTCTTTGAGCAGTGTTTTATAGTTTTCATTGTAAAGGTCTTTCATGTTTCTGGTTAGGAAGATGCCAAGGTATTTCATTTTGTGTGTGTGGCTGTTGTGAATGGGATTGTGCTTTTTATTTGCATTTGTTTGTTTATTGTTGGTATATAGAAATGTGACTGTCTTTTGCACATTGATTTTATACCCTGAGACTTTGCCAAAGTTCTTTATCAGAACAAGAAGGTTTTTGACAGATTTTCTTGGGTTTTCAAAGTATAGAATCATGTCGTCTGCAGAGAGGGATAACTTTACTTGTTCTTTTCCTATTTGGATTGCCCTGATCTCCTTCTCTTGTCTGATTGCTCTAGCTAGGACTTCTAAAACTATGTTGACAGGGGGGTGAGAGTGGGCATCCTTGTCTTATTCTGGTTTTGAGGGGAAATGGTTCCAATTTCTGTCTGTTTAGCAGTAAGCTGGTTGTGGGTTTATCATAGATGGTGCTTACTATTTTGAGGTTATGTTCCATCTATGCCTGGATGTTCGAGGGTTTTTATCAAGAAGGGGTGCTGGATTTTATCAAAAGCTTTTTCTGCATCTAATGATATGATCATGTGGTTTTTGTTTTTACATCTGTTGATGTATTAAGTTACGTTTATGGTCTTGCAAATGTTGAACCAGCCCTGATTGCTGGGAATGAAGACTAATTCATGGTGATTAATTTTTGAGATGTGTCGTTGGATACAGTTTGCTAGGATCTTGTTGAAAATTTTAGCATTTATGTTCATCAAGGATATTGGCCTGTATTTCTCATTCTTTTTGGATCTTTACCTGGTTTGGGTATCAATGTGATGTTAGCTTCATAAAATGATTTGAGGAGAGTTCCATCTTTCTTGATTGCCTGGAATACGTCCAATAGGATTAGTATCAGTTTCTCCTTGTGTGTTTTGTATAATTCTGCTGGGACAAGCCATCTGGTCCAGGCATTTTTTTGGTAGGTAGTTTTCTTATAAAATAGTCAATTTCCTGGATTGTTATTGGTGTGTTTAGGGTCTCGATTTCTTCTTGTTTCAACCTAGGGAGGTTGTGTGATGTCAGAAAGTCCTCCATTTCCTTCTTTTAGGTTTTCAAGTTTCTTTCCATATAAGTGGGCATAGTAGTCTCTGATAATCTTTTGTATTTCTTCGGGGCCAGCTGTGACTTCATTTTTTGCATTTCTGATTGTGTTTATTTGGGCTTTTTCTCTCTTTTTCTTGGTCAGTCTAGCTAGGGGTCCATCAATCTTGTGTATCCTTTCAAATAACTAGATTTTTGTTTTGTTGATTTTTTGTATTATCTTTTTGTCTTCTATGTCCTGAATTGGGTTTTTATTTTGGTGATCTGGATTCTTCTGCTGAAGTTAGGGTTCTGGTAATCTTGCTTTACCACCTTCCTTAGGTGATTTATTAGGGTGTTAACTTATCATCTTTCCATTTTCTTCATATGTGTTTGTAGAGATATGAACTCCTTTCTTAATACTGCTTTCATGGCATCCCAGAGGTTTTGGTAAGATGTTTCTTCATTTTCATATTTTTCCAGGTATCTTTTAGTCTCTGTTTTGATTTTTTTTTAATTTCTATGTTAACCCAGGAGTTGTTCAGCATCATGCTGTTTAGTGTTCATGTCTTTGTGCGTTTTGGAGGAATTTTGTTGTTGTTGATATTTTTTATTCCACTGTGGTCTGAGAAGGTGCATGACAGTATTTCAATCTTATGGAATTTGTTTATTTTTGATTTATGGTCAAAGATATGAATGATCTTAGAGTACATTTCATGTGGTGATGAGTAGAATGTATATTCCATGGTTGTTGGGTGGAGTGTCATGTAGGTGTCAATTAAGTCCATTTGGTCAAGTGTCACGTTGAGTTTCTGGGTTTCCTTGTTGATTTTTTGTCTTAATGATCTGTCTGGGGTTGTGTAAGTGCCCAGCTAAGATAGTGTTAAAGTCAATATCCTTTCTAGGTTTACCTAGAAGGTGCTTTATGAAAGTTGGTGCTCCTATTATGGGTGCATATTTGTTTAGGATGGATATTTCTTGTTGATGGACTCACCTTTTTATCATTATGTAATAACCTTCCATATCTTTTTAATTTTTGATAGCTTAAAGGGTATTCTCTCTGATATTAAGATCACGACTCCTGCTTTCTTTTGTGTTCTGTTCGACTGGTATTTTGTTTCCCATCCTCTTACTTTGATTATATGAGTGTCCTTTCTGGTGAGATGAGTCTCTTGGAGACAGTATATTGTTGCCTCATGATATTTTATCCATTTTGCAATTCTATGTCATTTCAGTGGTGCATTAGTTCATTCACATTCAAGCCAATTTTTTTATTTTGAGTTGGAGTCTTACTCTGTTGTCTAGACTGGAGTGCAGTGGCACACTCACAGCCACCCTAGCATCAACATGCTGAGGTCAGGTGATCCTTCCACCTCAGGCTTCCAAGTAACCGGAACTACAGGTGTGTGCTATCACACCTGACTAATTTTTTTTATATCTTGTAGAGATGAGGTCTCACCAAGTTGCCCAGGCTGTCTCGAACTCTTAAGCTCAGGTAGTCCCCTCACCTAAGTCTTCCGAAGTGCTGGGATTACAGGCTTGAGTCACTATGCCCAGCTCAAGCTAATTATTGAGATGTGAGTGTTTATCCCTGTCATGAGGTTGTTACAGTTTGTTGTTGCTGCTCCTGTTTGTTGTCTTTCTTTGGATTTTTGGTTTGATTCATGTGTGTTTTCAATCTTTTTTCTGCATTCTTTGGAAGGGCATTGTCATTCTTTTTTTCCTTTCTTCTATGTTTAATACTTTCTTAAGTATTTCTTGTAGAGCTGGTCTGGAGGCAGCGTAAGCTCTTAGGGATTGATTGTCTGAGAAAGATTTTAATTCTCCATCACTGATGAAATTTAGCTTAGCTGAGTAGGTAATTCTTGGTTGAAATTGTTTATCTTTGAGAACTTTGAAGATTGGGCTCCAAGCTCTTCTAGCCTGAATTGTTTCTGTAGATAATTCTGCTGCTATTCTAATTGGTCTTCCCTGGCAGCTAGTCTGACCTTTGTTCCTTGCTGCCTTTAGGATTTTTTTCTTTTATACCTACTTTGTGTAGGTGAATTACTATGTGTCTAGGAGTTGGTCTTCTCATTTGTCCTGCAGGGGTTCTCTGAATCTCTTGTGTTTGAATGATCACATCACTGATGAGATGGGGAAAGTTTTCTTGTAAAATTTCATGGAATGTTTGTTCAAGGATGGTCTCTGTCTCTCTGTCTCCCTTAGGCATTCCAATTAACCTTAGGTTTGGCCTCTTGATTGCTCATCTCTTAAAGGTTTTGTTCTGGTTTTTTAAGCCTCTTTTCTATGTTTTTAACATTTTGGATTAGTTCCGTATTTTGGTCTTCAAGCTCTGAGAGTCTTTCTTCTGTTTGATTAATTCTGCTTTCCATGCTTATTAGTTTGTAATTTATTTCATTCACTATATTCTTTATTGCTGTTATTTCAGTTATCAAATCCTTCATTCCTTCCTCTTATATCTTCTCAATTCTTTTTATTCTCTCTATTAATGTCTTGATATCTGGGTTTTTGGTTTGAGGTCAGTCATTTTGGGGGCTCTTCATTGTTTGCATTCCGAAGTCTGTATTCTCAGTGGCTGATCTCCTAGGGGTCTGTGTGAGACCCATATTCTTCCTTCGGTTTTCCTTTTCTTGTGTAGCTTTTCCTCCCTTCTTTTTTGCCTCTTCTTTAATTCTGTTGTTGGTTGGGGTGAGGGGGTTAGCTTTTACTTCTGTTTGCTCAATCTCCTATTCTTCCTTATGTAGATCCTCTGTCTTTGTTCAATTCTGAAGCTAGGCTGGGGTCAGGGGGTACTTTTTGCAATTTTGAGATTTAATTGAGGGGGGAGCTGTGATTCAGAAACTCTCTGCAGATCCCAGTACCTGCTGATAGGTGTGTGACTCCCCCCCACCACTGATGTACTCACCCTTAAAAATACCCATTCATAAACAGAAAGTCTTAAAAAAATAGCAATAAAATAACAAACAAATCAAGTATGAAATGTAATAAAAACATAAAGAGAGAAGAGGAAAAGAAAAAAACTTAAAGAAACCAAAAAAACCCACAAAAACCAAGTAGAATAAACAAACAAACAAACAAAACTCACTCTGAGGCAGTTGCTGCAACTTCAACTTCCTTTCATGTCTGGTCTCCAGCCTCTCCCCTCTGCCTCTCTGCTCTCAGTGCAGGCTGATAGGGGTTGCTCTCAGTGTAGGTCAGATGCCCTACATATTACTGTGGGAGGAGGGTGAATCAGATCTAGACTCACCCAGTTTGCTGCCACTGTTGTCAGGTCTCCTTCTCAGATCTGACATGTCTGTGCCTGTTCCAGTGTGGGGAGGGGCGCTTGTCTCTCCGAGTTTGATGAGATAACCTCTAGGTCCTAGGTTGGAGGCTGGGTGGAGCTGGGCAGAGCAATGCAGGTCTCTGCCTGGTCTTGGGACAGAGAAAATGGCTCTGGCTGGTGTTTCCTCACCAGTGGTAGGGCTCCTCTCCAGCTCTCCCCAACCTGTTCTCTCCTTGGATCCAGGGCTCCAGCTGTTCTGCTGTTACAGGTGATGGTGTGGGCCAGGTTCCAGGTGGTGAGCATCAGCTGTATTTGGCAGCTTTTGCTCAAGAGAGCCCTGAGAACAGCAGACAATCTTGTGTGCTCGTGACTCCAATCTCAGGGTGGTAGGGGGCTGCATCACCTTCAGAGGATAGCCCTGGGTGCATGAACCTGAGTCTCCCCTCAGATGAACTTTCACTCACCCACAGGCACACACCCACTCATGCAGAAAGTCTTTAGGGACACTAGCTTTTGTGGAGACTCTCACAGTGCTCCCTGTCCTGTTGCCATCTTGCTGAAATCATAAAATTTTTTCCTTGTTTGTTTGTTTTCTTTTAGCTTTAGGGTTGGTGTATGTGTGTGTGTTTTCAAGTTTTCAGTCATGATATATTTTCTGTTGATTCTATGTTCTGCTGTTCTCTTGGGAAGTGCATGGTCATTCTTTTTTTTTCTTTCTTCTGTGCTTAATATCTTTTTAAGCATCTCCTGTAGAGCTGGTCTGGAAGCTGCATAATCTCTTAGGGATTGGATATCTTGGAAGGATTTTAATTCTCCCTTGCTGATGAAACTGAGTTTGGATGGGTAGGAAATTCTTGGTTGAAATTGTTTATCTTTGAGAAATTGAATATTGGACTCCAGTCCCATCTAGCTTGTAGTGTTTCTACTGATTGGTCTGCAGCTATTATGGTCGGTTTTCCCTGGTAGGTAGTCTGAACTTTCTCTCTTGCTGCCTTTAGATTTTTTTCTTTTCTTCCTACTTTGTGTAGTCAAGTTATCATGTGTCTAGGGGTTGGTCTTCTCATGATGTCTTGCAGGGGTTCTCTGTATCTCGTGTGTTTGGATGGTCACATTTATGGTGATATGGGGAAAATTTTCTTGAATAACCTCCTGGAATACTTGCTCCAAGGTGTTCTCCATTTTCTTTTCTTCTTCTGGAATACCAATCAGGCATAGGGTCAGCCTCTTACTATAACCACATATCCCTTGGAGGCTTTGTTCTTTCTTTCTGAGTCTTCTTTCTGTGTTTTTTACAGATCAGGTTAATTCCATGTTTTGGTCTTCAAGTTCTGAGATTCTTTCTTCTGCTTGATTAATTCTATCATCTTGTTATTTATTTCCTAGATGAATTTCCATGCTTGTCATCTTGTTATTTATTTCCTAGATGAATTTTTTAGTGGCCAAAATCTCTGTTACAAATTCTTTCAGTGTTGCACCTTTTCTTTCTTGAGTCTTATTCACTTTTTCCATCCATTCCCTAATCCTTGCTATATTCTGGGATCAGTCATTGGTGACTTCCATTGTTTGGGCTCTGAGGTCTGATTTTTCAGACATTTTTCTCTTTGTAACACTGGAAATTATCTATGTTTTTCTGTTGATTTTTTTCTCATTTGTGACACATCTCTTTCTTTCTCTTTAGTTCCATTATTCAGTGGCAGTGAGAGAGGCTTTCATTTCTGATATTTGCTCAGCCCTCTGTTCTTCCCTGATCAGGGCTCTGAATTTGTTCTATTTTGAAACAGGGCTGTGGGTGGGAAGCTTTGCCATCTCTTGTAGTCTTGCAAATTGAATAAGGTGGAGGATGGGGAGCTAGGATTCAGAAACTACTTGCATGTTCACTGATTGTGGTATGGGTTCCCTGAGACCCACTCACCACCACCACTCTGTATGATGATGCAATGGGTACATGTGTGTACTCCCTGAGTCCAAGATACAGTAACAGCAATGAGGAGAACAGAGAAAGGTAGAATGAGATAAGATGGACAAAAAATTTAAAAAATAAATAAACAACCCCTTCAAGTCCCCTCCCGCTGGGAACTTTTCTGTCCTCTCAATAAATCCTGCTTTCTGAAATAAATAAAAGAAAAACACAGAACAACAAGAGCAGAAACCAAAGCAAAAAACAATTACACACACACACACACACACACATACACACTCACATACACCAAAAAAAACTGGAATAACAGCAAAGCAAAACAAAACAAAAATGACAAAAAACAGGAAAATCAAACACACACATGCCCAACCCAAAATGAAAGGAGAAGAAGAGAGAAAAAAAAAGAAAAAAAGAAAGTAAAAAGAATTTAAATCAAACCCTCACACATGTATTCACATGCACATTAAACTAAAAAAGAACAAAAAAGCAAAAAAAAAAAAAAAAAAAACCTGAAAGATACCAAAAAATGAAAGAAGAAAGAAAGAGTTTTTTAAAAAAAGAAGAAAGGAAAAAGGAGTGGGAGGATTGAACCCTCACATACACATTCATGCACAAATGATAAATATTAAAAAATGCAAAAACTAGCAAGCAAACAAAAACCTGCCCTCTTGTGGCAGGTTCTTAGTTGTTCCTCTCTGCTGGCTCCTGCAGAGCTTCAGCCTCATTCCCAATCTCCCCCGTGTCCAGCCCAGGGAAGGAGGAGGGGGCAATGGGGTGGGTGGGGCTTCTGTCCTCCTCTCTCATTCTAGTATGGTCAGGGGGATCCCCTCCAGTGGGGAGGTGTGGGATTGTCTCTTCCCCATGTACTGGCAGGAAGCACCCCAGCCAGGCTTATCCTGGAGTTGAGTCCTCCTGTTGTGGTTGACACCCAGACTCCACCTGGATTTATCCTTCTCAGTCATGCCCCAGCCATGTGGGTCTAATGTTCAGAGGATAGCTAGGGAGGAAGGTGTTGAGTCAGCCCCAGATTCAGCACTGATATCTTTAGAGGTCTTCCTCATTCTTTTTTGGTCACACTCTTTGTCCCATGGCTGAATCAGGGTAGGGGTGGGGTGCCTGAGACTCTGTCTCTTGTCCTGTCTCTCCAGGGTTTGTGCATTCGGGATATTCCCTCTGAGTCACAATCACCTCCTGGGTAGTTAATCCACCAGTCACAAAGCTTGGGCTGGGTCTGCTGCTCCTGGTGAGCAAGCCAGAGTACTTTCCTGCCCAGTTTTCAAGATGGTGGCAGGGTGCCTCTTTTGTCTTCTCCAGAGGAGCTCTGCCTATAGCTTCCCTCTCCGTGTTTCCTCTGCAGCCCTTGCTGCCAGTGTCAGGTTAGGTGCTGCAGTGGTGAAGCAGAGCTTGGAGCAGGCAGTTTCTCCCTGCAGCTTCTATCCAAAGGGTTTTGTTGATTTTTTAAAAATGACACTCAGCTTATGGAAAGTGCTAGGGACTAAGCGGGGCAGTTGTGGTACCAGCTGCTTCACCAGGAGAGCCCTGGACACTTGCTCCTGAGTCCCTGCTCCATCAGCCACTCACATGCCCACTTACTCACTAACACTAGGCAAAATTTCCATATGCTCACTCACACACTGGGACTCACTTAGTCCGACTGGCTCCCCACCATCTTCCCAAGAATCCTCTGTTTTTATAGTGTTTAGTGATGTACTTAGGATTTTCTGTATACATTGTCTTGTCATCTGCCAAGAGAGAGAGTTTTCCTTCTTCATTTTCAATCTAAATTCCTTTTATTTCTTTTTCTTGCCTATTGCTTTGGCTATCATCTCTAGCAATTGTTGAATAGAAGCAGTGAGAGCAGATATCCATTCTTGTTCTTGATCTAAGGGGGAAGCTTTGAGTCCTTTAAGTATAAAGTTAGCTATGCATTTGTTATAAATACCCCTTGGTAGATTGAAAAGTTCCCTTCTACTTATATTTGTCTATGTGTATCTATCATGGAAGAGCAGTTGGATTTTGTCAAATGATTGTTCTGAATCTATTGAAATGATCATGTGGATTTTTTCCTTAATCTTACTGATATGGTATATTTCATTAACTGATTTTTGGATGCTGAATCAAGCTTATATTCCTGGGATAAATGAATGTTCACTTGATCATGTGTATAATCCTTTTTGGTAATCTTTTTATATGTTGCTAAATTTGTTTTAATAGGGTTTAAAAAAGATTTTTGTGTCTATCTTCATAAGATATAGTTTTCTTTTATTGTGATGTCAGGTAATGCTAACCTCGTAGAACTGTTAGAACATTGTTTCTAATTTTGTTTAAGGTTGTGAAAGATTTGTGTAAATTCTTTAAATGTTTGATAGAATTAACTGGTGAGACCATCTTGGCCTGTACTTTACTTTGTGAAAACCTTAAAAATTAGTAATTCATTCTCTTTACTTGTTATAAGTCTATTTTATATTTTATTTTCTTCTTGAATTTTTGTATTTTTGTTTCTCAATAGCTTTCTCAAATTCATCTGAGATTTTCTACTTCTTCAGTTAGTTTGTGTCTTAGAAATGTGTCCATTTTATCTAAGTTATCTAACTTACTGGCATACAGTTGTTAATATTATTCCTCTAAAATTCTTTTATTTTTTGTAAGATTGGTAGTGATGCCCCTCTTGTATTCCTGATTTTGGTTTTAGAAATTTGAGTGCTCTCTCTCCTAAGTCTAACTAAAATTATTTCAACTTTGTTGATATTTTGTAAGAACCAAATTTTGGTTTTGTTGATTTTTTCTAATGTTATATGTTCTCTATTTCAATTACTTCCACTGAGATCTTTATTAGTTCTTTTATTCTGCTTGCTTTGGGGTTTAATTTTCTCTTCCCATATATCTCTTTTGTGATTTTACAGTAGTTCCTCCCCTCCCCAAAATCTGTAATTGACTTCCTGTAGTTTCAGTTACCCATGGTACTCACTGTCAAACACAGTTCAAAAATATTAAATTCTAGAAAAAAACTATTTATGAGTTTCAAGTTGTATGCTTTTCTGAATAATGTGGTAAAAACTTATGTCATCCTTCTCTGTCCTGCCTGGGATATGAATCGTCCCTGTGTCCAGCATATCCTTGCTATAGATGCTACCCATCTGTTAGTCAGTTGGTAGCCCATCTTGGTTATCACATCAAAAAAGCATGGTATATATGTGGTTCCGCACTGTGCCAGGTTTTAGGCATCCACGGGTTGGGGGTTGTGGGGATAATGGGGTGGGGAGAGGATCTTGGTACTTCTATATGTTATAAACCCAGTAACATATTGTTTTATATAATATAATTGCTTTATAAGTCATTTATGAAAAGAAAGGAGAAAAGTATGCAATTATATTGTCTTTTATAATTATTTTTCCTGGAACTTTTTGTTTGTGGATTTAAATTACTGCCTGGCAGCACTTTTTTTTTGGATAAAGAACTTCATCTTGAATCTCTTTTAAAGCTAGTTTGCAACCAACACATTCTCTTCATTTTTGAATATCTGAAATTTTTTATTTCTTTTTCATTTTTGAGAGAGTTTTGCTGGATATTGGAGTCTGGTTTGACAGAATTTTTCTTTTAGTGCTTGAATATTTTATCTCGCTACTTTCTGGCTTTCATTATTTCTGATGAGAAATAAGCTATTAGTCTTTTGGGGCTCCCTTATAACAGCCTAGAAATCAGCTGTTAATCTTATCTGGGCATGTAATGAGTCATTTTTCTCTTACTGCTTTCAAGTTTTTCTTTTTGTCCTTAGTTTCAGTATTTTGACTCTGTTTTCTCTGGGTATGGATCTCTTTGTATTTCTCTTACAATTAGTTGAGCTTATTGGACATATAAATAATGTTTTACATCAAATTTGTAGCTAAGCCATGATTTCTTCAAATATATTTTCTGCTGCTGCTTTTTCTCCTGTCCTTTCTTTGTTTCCTTATATGTACATTTCTGAGCTTAATGGTGTCCCACACTTCTCTGAGGCTCTGTTCACTTTATTCTTTATTTATTCTGCTCTTCAAATTTTAAAATTTATTTTATTTTATTTTGAGTTGGAGCCTTACTCTGTAACCCAAGCTGGAGTGCAATGGCATGCTCACAGCCACCACAGCCTCAGCCTGCTGGGCTCAGGCAGTCCTTCCACCTCAGCCTTCTGTGCCACCTCACCCAGCTAATTTTTTTATTTATTGTAGAGATGAGGTTTTGCCAATTTGGTTGATCTCGAACCCCTGGGCTCAGACAATCCTCTCGCCTCTGCTTCCCAAAATGCTGGAATTATAGGCATGAGCCACCACACCCAGCTGGCTCTTCAAATTTTATACTCTCTATCGTTCTATCTTTATGTTTGTTGATTCTTTCCTCTGCCAGCTCAAATCTTCCATTGAGTCCCTCTAGAAGTTTTTCATTTTGGCTATTGTACTTTTCACCACCAGAATTCCCAGATGGTTCTTTTAAAAATATAATTTCTACCTATCGTTGATAGTCTTCATTTGATGAGACATTGTCATTATACCATACTTTAGCTATTTAAACATGGTTAATTTAGTTCTTTGAACATATTTTCTTTTTTAAAATTTTTATTTTAAAGATGTGTGGTACAATTCAGGGTTAGGTATAAAAATGGTCATTGTACAGATAAAGTTTGGACCTTACTTTGGTCCCCACTTCACCTGGTTTGAGATCAGCTATCCTTATTGCTGAAGTGTGTCCCCCACCCATCTCCTGGCAGTTTCCCACTACTGCCAATCCCTTTCTTGTATTATGATAATTGGGGATCCAATTATGAGTGAGTGAGTGAGAACATGTAGTACTCAGTTCTTTGTTTCTGTGATAGATCACTCTAAACCCATCCAAGTTACTGCTATGTTCATAAGTTTGTCATTATTTATGGCTGTGTAATATTCCATTGTGTATATGTACCACCTTATTTTTCATCCAGTCCACTTTTAATAGGCAGCAGGATTGGTTCCATGCTTTTGCTATTGTGAAAAATGCTACAATAAACAAGCATGTGCAGGTATCCTTTTCATAGCATGGTTTGAGTTTCTCTGGGTAAATTCCCAGAAGGGGCGTTGCTGGGTTGTATGGAAGGTCGATTTTTTCGTCTTTTAGGAATCGCCACTCTGTTTTCCACAGAGGTTGTACTAGTTTACAATCCCACCAACAGTGTAGAAGTGTTCCCTTTTCTCCACATCCTCTCCAGCATCTGTTGTTTTTTGAGTTATTGATGATGGCCATCCTGACTGGAGTTAGGTAGTATCTCAGTGTAGTTTGAATTTGCATTTCTTTGATGATTAGTGAGGCTAAACTTTTTTATGTATCTGTAAGTTGCTTGAAACTCTTCTTTTGAGAAGTGTCCATTCATATATTTTGCCTACTTTTTATTTTTATTTATTTTATTTTATTTTATTATTTTTGAGTTGGAGTCTCACTCTGTCGCCCAGACTGGAGTGCAGTGCCTGTTCCCGGCCACCGCAGCCTCGACCTGCTGGGCTCTGGCGATCCTTCCGCCTCAGCCTTCCAAGTAGCCAGAATTACAGGCACACGCTACCACGCCCAGCTGATTTTTTGATTTATTGTAGAGATGAGGTCTCGCTGCCCAGGCGGGTCTCAAACCCACGGGCTCAGGCAATCCACTCACTTCAGCCTCCCAAAGGCGCAGGATTACAGGCTGAGCCACCGAGCCCGGCTTGCCTACTTTTTGATAGGGCTGTCTGTTTTTTTCTTTTCAGCGCATTTGGGTTCCTTGTAAAACCTAGTTTTTAGACCTTTGTTAGATATACAGTTGACAAATATATTTTCCCATTCTGTGTACTGTCTCCCCACTCTCTTCATGGTTTCTTTTGCTTTGCAGAAGATTTTCAGTTTGATGAGGTTCCACTTGTCTATCTTATCTCTTATGGCATAGGCATTTGGGTTTTTGACCAAGAATTGGTTTCCAGTTCCAAATTTCCATAAGGGTGTCTCCTGCATTTTCTAAGGTTCTTATTGTTTATCCATTTAGAGTTGATTTTTGTGTATGGTGATAGATAGGGATCTTGTTTTAATCTTCTGCATGTGGTCAGCCAGTTTTCCCAGCACCATTTACTGAATGGGTTCTCCTCTTCCCAGTGGTTGTTGGTGGAGGTTTGTTGAAGATGAGTTGGCTGAGAAATTGAGGTTTTGCATCTGGAATCTCTATCCTATTCCATTGATCCATATGCCTACGCTTGAACCAATACCAGACTGTTTTGATTATTGTAGCCTTATAGTAAAGTTTAATGTCTGGGAGTGTGATACCTCCCATTTTGTTTCTTTTGCTGAGGATTATTTTGGCTATTTGTGGTCATTTATGTTTCCATATGAATTTTTGTATTGTCATTTCCAGGTCTGAGAAGAATGATGCTGGTAATTTAGTGAATATAATAATGAGCATATTTTCAATAGCTGCCTTTCTCTGCAAAGTCCAACATCTAGGAAGTCTCAAAAGTAGTCTTATTTCCTATTCTCCTCTACCCCCATGCAATTGTCAAGCTACCCACACCTCCATTCTGAAAATCCTGTTTCAGTTGCTTTTATCTGGTCTTTAAAGTCACCACTCTTTAGGATTTGAATTGAATAAACTTTCAGAGTTAAAGTATATTTTTATCTTTTTATCCTTTTTTAAGAAAATCAATTTTTTGGCTATAACTGCTGATAAGAAGTTATGGTGTTTTGTTTTGTTTTGACATCAGCAAGATGGCAGAATAGAAGTTTCCATGGCACCACTGCCCTGACAAAATACAACTAGAAACCATTCAAAAAGGCAAGAATACTACCCTGAGTTCACCAGAACTCAGAGAAGAAGTGAAGAAATACCCTGGTCCCACAAAATCAAGAGAAGTCATGACTGGTAAGAGAAACAGTCATTTCAGACTGTGCCGGCCCCTTCCTCATGCTGGTATAATGCTAGTCAAAGAGCATTTCCCTAAACTCATAGTTTCTGAGGTGAGAAGAAAGAAATAGAGGTGGACATTCAGTTCCCCCATCAATCTGGGAATCTTTGAGGGAAACCATTCTGGTCTCATCCAATGAGAACCATTTGGAGTGCCAGAGAGCTGAACCATCTAGGGTAAATTGGGATCACCAAGTTGGGTACTGATTGCAGCAACTGACACATGGATCTTGGCAGCTACTATGCACTTAGATCAGCAGGGATGCCAAATTGAAGAGACTAGTTGGCATCATAGTCCTGCAGGGGGCACAGTCTGAGTGAAGGCCTGGATGCCTGGCCAGTTTTTCCTCAAAGCTCAGGTGCTTATGTGGGGCTTCCTCCTGGCTTGGAAACTACTGAAGGGTTAGGATTAAGTTCTCAGATGGGAAACAATGGCAGGGGAGCAATATAGTACCAGGACAGTGTTTAACTTCTGGCACTCACTATAAGTCCTCCCCAGAATTATGGGGGAGGGGGTGTGAGAAACAATAGGCCAGTCTTTAAGTTTTGAAACTAAGTAGTGAAGGTCTGACACCAGCAAAGATCACCTGCAAAAACTGAAAGAGGTGACTATCTCTTCAAATGCACAAAGCTCCAGAAATGTACCTAAAATATTTGAAGATCTATTAAATATCAGTCAGAGGATTCATAATAATTCTCCTATAAATTAAAGGAATCACAAGAAAATATGGGTAGAAAATTAAATAGAATTTGGTTAACCATCCAGGAACAAAATGAGAAATTTGACAAATAAATAGAAACAATTTTAAAAAAGCAAATAGAAAACCTAAACACAGATAATACAATAATTAAACTGAAAAACTCAGTAGAAAGCTTCAACAGCAGACATGATCAAACAAGAGAAAATTAGTGAACTTTAAGATAGAACATATGAAATGACTCAATTAGAGGAATTAGCAAAAAGTAAAAATAAAAAAAAGTGAGCAGGGCCTAAAGAATTAAGGGTCACCATCAAGCAAACTGAATCTTAACTTTATAGAAATTCCTGAAGGGAGATAAGAGAGAAAAAGGCCTAGAAAGCATATTTAAGAAAATAATTGTGGAAATTTCCCTAAATCTGGAGAAATATGGCACCATTCAGGTACAGAGATTACCAATACAATTCAATTCAAAGAGGAAATCCCCAAGGAATATCACAATCAGATTAGTAAAAACAAAAAAAGGAAAAAAAATTAGCAAAATCAGACAAGGAGAGAATAATTAAAAGTGGCAAGAGAAAAGAAACATATCATATTCAGTGGAGCACCAATACAGCCTTTAGTGGATTCTTCAGCAGAAACTCTGCAGACTAATAGAAAGTGGATGCTATATTAAAAGTACTGAAGGGGAAAAAAAATACTGCTAGCCAAGAATCCTGTACCCAACAAAGTTTTCCTCAAACATAAGGGAGAGATAAAGAGTATCTTCTGAGAGAATTCATCAATACCAGATCTGTCTTAAAAGAAATGCTGACTTGGTGCAGTGGCTCAAGCCTGCAATCCTATCACTTTAGGAGGCCAAGGTGAGCAGATTTCCTGAGCCCACAGGTTCAAGAACAGCCTGGGCATCTTGGCAAGACCTCATCCTTACAATAAATCATAAAATTAGCTGGGTGTGGTAGTACATGCCTATAGTTCTGACTACTTGGAAGACTGAGGCAGAAGGATCACCTGAGCCCACCAGGTTGGTGCTGGGGTGGCCATGAGCATGCCACTGCACTCCAGCCTGGGCGATGGAGTGAGACTCCAACTCAAAAAAAAAAAAAGAAAGAAATGCTAAATGGATTTTTTTCAATCTGAGAGGAATGGATGCTAATGTGAAAACAACAACAACAACAAAAAAATCCTGCAGGTATTAAACTCACTGGCAAAATAAAGAAAATAAGTACATTTAGAATATTCTAATATTGTAACTGGGGTAAGTAAGCCACTTATATGTTAAGAATGAAGGCCAAAAGGCAAAACAAAATAATGACTACAACAATTAGTTAAGAGATAGATGATATAAAAAGTTATAAATTTGAAATATCAAAAAGTCAAAATGTGAGGGAGGATAGTGTTAAAGTACAGAGTTTGTTTTTGTTATTTTTTCTCTTTGCAATCAGTTACTATTAGTTCAAAATAACCTGTAAAATGGTATTTGTAAGACTCGTAGTAACCACAAAGCAAAAATTATAGTAGATATACTAAAAAGAATTAGCACAGAATGAAAATATGACTAGAGAAAAATTACTTAACCACAAAGGAAGAAAATCAGAGAGAAAAAATGGAAGAAAGGATCTATAAACAACCAAAAGACAAGTAGCAAAGTGGCAGTAGTAAACGCTTATCTATCAATAATTACCTTGAATACAAATGGATCAAATTTTTCAATCAAGAGATATAGAGGGGCTAAATGGTTTAAAAAACAAGACCCAACTATGTGCTGTCTACAAGAAACTTTCTTTACCTATAAAGACATGCATAGATTGAATATGAACAGATGAAAAAAGATAATCCATGCAATTGGAAACTGAAAAAGAGCAGTATCATCTATACTTACATCAGATAAAACAGACTTTAAGCCAAGAACAGTTTAAAAAAAGACAAGCAAGGCAATTATATAATGATAAAGAGGTCAACACAGTAAAAGGACATAACAATTGTAAATATATTTGCTCCCAACTCTAGAGTACCCAAATACATTAAAAAAAAATTAATAGACCTAAAGAAAAAGATTGATTGCAATACAATAATAGTAGGGGACTTCATCCCACTTTCAACAACAGACAGATAATCCAGGGAAAATATCAAAAATGAAATATTGGAGTTAAACTACACTACGGACCAAATGGACTTAAGAGACATTTACAGAACATTCCATCCAACAGCTAAAGAATACACATTCTTCTCATCAGCACATAGAACATTCTTTAGGACAGGCCATATATTAGGTCACAAAGCAAGTCTTAATAAATTTTAAGAAGCTGAAATCATATCAAATATTGTTTTAAAAAAACAAAAAGCAAACATATCCCTGAACAATGAATAGCTAATGAAAAAATTGAAACGGAAATTTTAAAATTCCTTAAGGGCAACCCCTTCAGGTCTCCTCCCACTGTGGGAACTTTTCTGTCCTCTCAATAAATCCTGCTTTCTCAAAAATAAATATAAAATAAAATACCTATGGGGTATAGCAAAAACTGTTCTATGAGGGATGTTTAAACAAATAAATTCTTGTGTCAAAAAAGTACAAAGACTTAAAATAAACAATTCAATAATATAGCTCAGGAAACTAGAAATGCAAGAACAAATCAAACCCAAAATTGGTAGAAGGAAAGAAATAATAAAGATCACAGCAGAAAAGACTAAAGCAATACAAAATAGCAATGAAATGAAAGTAGGTTTTTTAAAAAGATAAAACTGACAAAACTTGTGCTAGACTAATTAAGAAAAAATAGAGAAGACCCTAATAGATAAAATCCGAGATGAAAAAGGAACCATTATAATTGTTACTACAGACATACAAAGAATCATTAGAGACTATTATGAACAAGTACATGCCAACGAATTGGTAACCCTAGAATAAATGGATACATTCCTGGTGACATACAATCAACAGACTAAAGGGACAACCTATAGAATGGTAGAAAATATTTGCAAACTATTTATCTGACAAGGGATTGATAACTCAAATACACATACACACACACACACACACACGGAACTCAAATAACTCAATAGCAAAAAAAAGTAAATATGTTAAAAATGGGCAAATGATCTGAATAGACATTTTATTAAAGGAGATATACAAATGGTGAACAGGCACTTGAAAAAATGTTCAACATCTCTAATCATCAAGAAAATGCAAATCAAAAACCTGCTTTGTTCAACCCTGTTCTACAGACAGCAGATACAGAGAAGGGGATTTTGGGAGAAGCTCTCCTTATGAGAAAGAAAGGCCATCTGTTCAGCTGGGAAATATACCCCTGTTATCCTTTCTTAACTCCTTTCTTTTTCTTAGTGTTGACTAAGAGTTCATGACACAGTGTTGAGGAAGAACCCACTTTCCTTTGTGTTTTAAATTTCTTGTTATACTTACAGGATGTTTTGTATCTTACACCTACATATTTAGTAAAATGAAGGCCAAATGAATTTTCAACAAGAAAATAAAATATATAAATACTCCACTTTTGTCTCTCAGGAAATGAAGAATTATTATTTTATGTTTATTTTGCTTTTAGAGCAATGGTAATTATATGTATGGTAACACTGAGCTGGTATCTATTTAAGCAAGACAAATATCATGCCATGTTTTTTAGATTTAAGGAAAACTCTGTGTTCTGTTTGCTGTCTACTTATATGTGCTTAGTTGAGCTCAGTTTAAAACAGTTTTATCTGAGCAGAAAATACAGTACTTATTAATGCATCTGCATCATCTCTTGGGCTATAGCACCTGGTATCGTAGAGATTCCACTTTGCAATATTCTGAAATAGAAGACTTCAGACTCTGATAGAAATTCCTTCTGTTTCCTCCATTTTCTTAACAGACTGTGAATTCTCAGGGATTGCTATTAGAGGGTCAGTTTCTTGAATGATGTTTCCATCAAAGTCAGGGCAATTGGAAGAGGTAAGCCTAGCTCAAGGGCCTCTAATTAACTCCATCTGTGCACATCTATACTTCAGGATAATGTCTCCTAGACAAACAGGGCCATAGTCTGGGTTATATCTGATGAGAGTAATGGAGAAAATCATTGTCATCTTGTTCCTGACTTTATTTTCAAAGAAAAATGCTTTTATCTGTCAAAGCATAAACTTAAATTGGCATTTACTTTTGTGCAAATCTTTCTGTTTTTCTTTCAGTGGATTGTTGTAATATTTTTCACTAATTTAGCCTCAAGTGCAATGACTTTCATGTGACAGATTTTCAATAAATATTTGTTGAATGAACAAATGAGCGAAATCTATTTTTTTGCATTCATCTGTGTGAAAGGTTTACCTCAACACTCTTACGTAACTCTCAGAACTCACTGAAATTGCACTCTCGTGCAGCCAGTTGTAACATGTGTCCCATACTCTGCTTAATGGCTGGTAAAATTATATGCCTACCCGTTGGCAATATAAATTCTCTTCTACTGAGGGATTCCTTCTTCAGTTACATTTACATCTTTGGAACATGGTCCACTTCTCTCTACCTTCCAAAACTTTCTAACTAGACGAAACATGGATTGAATAAGTCTATGTAATGATTTAAATAATTGTTTATTCAGGAAAAGTAGGCAGTGGGTCTTTGCAGAAGAGAGATAAAGGTAAGTCTGAAGAAAATGGTCATAGGCAGGAAACAATTAAAAAACTTCCTTAGCAGCTCAGAGTTGTAAAATTTGATAAAATTTTAAAATTAAAAGTTAACCCATGATGAAAAAAGTTCCTTTTTTTCCTAAAAAGACTATTTTAGGACTTCTGGTTGGCAGAGAGCAGTTAATCCTGTGTTTTGTAGGCATTACTATATAGGCTTGATTACATCTATTGGGGATAATACATAGATTTGATTACACCTTTTGGGGAAAAACCATGTCTAATGCCTGAAAAAAAAAAAAACCCTTAATAACAACTACACATACTGGTGAAAACTTTTTTATAGTAGGTAATTGAAAGTTGTGAGCTTATGCCGCAATATATAACATATATTAAAAATACATACACACAGAGAGAGAGCTGTATATATAGATGTGTGTATATATTCACATAGTTATATAATATACATACTTATATAGCATATATCCATATAACCCCAGACCTTTCAATTGCCTATTGCAAAAAGTTTTCATGTGTTAGAAAATTCTAAACTGTATTTGTGATCAGAACTTTTTACATTTGCTCTAGTTCAGGAAGAAAATAGTTTTTTTCCAGTTCTTTACCTTGAATGAACTATGACTACTGCTATAAATGAAATACATTGAATATTGCAGTCCTTGTTGTAACATCTTTCAAATCCTTCTCCTTATCTATAAACCTCAGTTATTTGTGAAGTTGGATTATTTGGAGACAAGGATTTTTCAGCAAGTAGATCAAGAGATAAATGACTTTAAGTTTTCACTAAGCTCCTGTCTGGCAGTATGTTGGCCTTTTGAGGTTTTGAAATAAGCACCTTCACTGGGGCAAGTGGGTAATTCATACATGGAGCAATAAAATTGTATCTTCTTTTATAGCAATAAATGGCAGATTTGTAGATGTTAATTCTTAATTAGAAAGAATAACTAAGAATCATCTATCGAGGAGTTTCTACAGATCATCAAAACAAGCCAGGGAAGACTGTTGTCCCGTTGGTTACTTCTCTCTGATATCTATTCTCTTTGTATACCATTGCTCATTGTCTAAGAACTCTCAGGGTAAAATAATGTGGACATCTCTGAATTCTATAATGAAAGGGAAGAGTTTTTCTTTTTCTGGAAGACAGTGTGTGCTCATGAGCTCATAGGATCATAGGCCTGATATCTGATATACTAGATTCAGTGAGAAAGGCTAGAAAAAGCAACCTGTGGTGATAAGGGGGAAAGTATTTGATCCTAGTTTCCTGTATTTTATTATTAGAAAAGCCTAATAATAAATAATAAAGTAATAATAAATAATAAAGTATCAGCAATATGTCATAGAATGCATGTTTATTGTAAAGTATTATAACTGTATAGAAAAGTACACAATACAAATGTTTTATGAATTATCATAGGACAAATATCATAAAATTATCACCTAAGTAAAAGTATGAAACATATCAAGACTCAGCAGTTTCCTCTGTACCCAATCATAACACTGTACCTCTCTCCAACTAATTAATAACCAATGTCCTTGTTTCTAAGACATGATTTAGTTTTGTCTATTTTTATAAATGGAATCATAGAGTGTGCATTATTTTTCCTTTTTTTCACTCTGTATTTACTTATGAGATTTACCCATATGGAAAAATGTAGCTAGTTTCAGTCCATTCATGTTCATTGTTGTATGTTATTCCATTGTGCAAATATGATACAATTTATTCATTTTACTAGTAATGAACATTTGGGTTGTTTCCTGGATTCAAGTGTTTAAAATGATGCTGCTATGAACATTTATATGCCAGCCTCCTAGTGTACCATGTGCACACATTTTTTTTTTAAGGTAGACATTTAACAAATTTATTGGATAAACGATATGCATATGTTTACCTTAGTAGATAATTCACAGTGCTTCCCAAAGTGACTGCGCTAATTTAAACACCTATCAATAGTCTAAGGGATTCCCTATTGCTCCACAAGCTTGGTATTGTCAGTCATTTTAATTTTTGCCATTTTGGTAGGTGTAAAATGGTGTCATTGTAGCTATAATTTGCATTTCCTTGATGACTAGTAGGATTGAGCTCCTTTTCAGATGCTTATTTCCCAATTGGTATACGTATTTGTAAAGCTCCTATTCACTGTTTTTTACCAATTTTTCTATCGAGTGCTCTTTTTCTTGCTTTTTGTTTATATTTTATTCTGAATACAAGCCCATTATTGGTAGCATGTGACTTGCTTTGCCATGCATTTAGTGGTGTCTTTTAATGAACAGAAGTTTTAAATTTTAATAATGTCCAATTTATTAATAATTTCCATTTTGGTTATGTATTTTTTTCTGTTTTATCTAAGAAATCTTTCTATATTGTCTTTGATGAACTTTTGTGTTTTGATTGTCAATTTTAGAGCTATAATCCACCTGGAATTGATTTTTATGTATGTTGTGAACTAGAGGTTGAAAATTTTCTTTCATAGTGACCTTGAATAGTCTAATGACTATATACTTTGGGGATGGTTATCCTGTGTAATAAATATCTCACAGGAGTTCTAGAAATTTCTTGTATTTGCATGTTGACTTCTCTAGCAAGATTGAGGACGTATTCCTGGGTTATGTCCTCAAATACATTCTCCAAGATTGTTCTGTTCTCTTCTCTCAGGAATGTCAGTAAATCATAGTTAGGTCTCTTTATAAAACCCCATATTTCTTGAAGGCTTTGTTCATTTTAAAAATTATTTTTTCTTCATTTTTGTCTAGGTTGACTATAAGGATTGGTCTTCAAGCACTGAAATTTTTTTGTTCTGATTAGTGTAGTCTTTTGTTAAGGTTTGCAAATGTATTTTGAAATTATTGAAGTGGATTACTCAATTCCAGAAATTTAGTTTGGTTCTTTCTTAGTATGACCATGTTATCTTTCAACTCTTGGATCATCTTCCTGGCTTTTTTGTTTTGGATTTCTACTTTCTCTTGGATCTTTCTGAGTTTCTTTACCACTCATATTCTGAATTCTTTTTTTTTTTTTTTTTGAGTTGGAGTCTCACTCTGTCGCCCAGACTGTAGTGCAGTGGCCACTCCCGGCCACCGCAGCCTCGACCTGCTGGGCTCCGGCGATCCTTCTGCCTCAGCCTTCCGAGTAGCTGGAATCTACAAGCATGCACTACCACGCCCGGCTGATTTTTTGATTTATTGTAGAGATGAGGTCTCGCTGCCCAGTCGGGTCTCGAACCCGCGGGCTCAGGCAATCCACTCACCTCAGCCTCCCAAGGGCGCGGGATTACAGGCTGAACCACAGAGCCCGGCTCTGAATTCTATATCTGACATTTTGGACATTTCATTCTGGTTAGGATCCATTGCTTGGTAGCTTGTGTGATCCTCTGGAGGTGTCGAAACACTCTGGCTTTTGGTATTGCCAAAGTTCTTGCACCGAGTTCTTCTCATTTGAAGGCGCTGACACTTCTTTTTGGAATTTGCTATCATTGGGAATGGTGCTTTTGAGGTTTTCTTTTTTCCCTTGCAGGTTTGACTGCATTGTATGTTGTATATAATTGATTGGGTGTTGTTTTAGGAGCCTACCTCCCCAATCTCCACCTAACATGCAGGTAGCAGGAACAGAGGCAGCAGTGGTGGTGACTAGGAAGGTTCTGGACGTGGCCTCTGGGTGTTGAGCCTTCAGAGGAATGCAGAGCTGCAGTTGCAGTGTGAAGGTGAGAGCAAGGCAGCTGTGCTGTGCCAGGGTGCCTGTCATAGAATCAGGAAGCCCCATTTGGCAGGGAGCCATGGAGGTGGGGGCTGTGCAGTGTGTAATCTGGCTGCTCTTTCACCCCACACTGTAGTGCCCATCTTGGAGGTATGTGAATATGTGAAAGCACCTTGTCTTCCCACTTCACTAAGGGAATCTGTCACCACCAGACTGGCCCTACAAGACATGCTTAAAGGGGCTCTCAGCATGGAAAGACTGATACCTCCTACCACAAAAGCACACAGCCCGTAGACCCTATAAAGCAACCACACAACCAAGACTACAAAATAACTAGCTAATAACATTACGGTAGGAAAAAACCTCACATGTAAATACTAATCTTAAATGTCAGTGGCCTAAATATCCCATTTAAAAGACAGAATGGCAAATTGAGTTTTAAAATAAGACCTATCCTTCTGCTGTCTTCTGGAGACATATCTCACATCTAAGGATACTCATAGGCTCAGGTAAAGGATTGGAGAAAGATCTGTCAAGTAAATGAAAAACAAGAAAAGCAGGAGTCACTATTCTTGTATCAGATAAGATAGTCTTTAAACCAACAACAATTTTAAAAAAACAACAACAAAGGCCATTATGTAATGATAAAGAATCAACCCAACAAGAAGACTTGACCATCTTAAATATAGACATACCCAGTATTGGAGCACTCAGATTTATAAAACAATTACTACTAAGCCTAAGGGAAGACTTAGATAGCCACATAATAATAATGGGGCACTTCAGCACCCCACTGACAGCATTGGATAGATAATCAAGACGGAAAACACAAAGAAATTATGTACTTAAATTTGATAATCAATTGTACCTAATAGACATTTACAGAATGCTTCACCTAACAACCACAGAATATACATTCTTCTCATCTGCACATCTAAAACTGACCACATGTTCAGTCATAGAGCAAGACACAATAAATTCCAAAAAAATCAAAATCATATCAAGATCTTCTTGGACTACAGTGGAATAAAAATAGAAATCAGCAATATGAGGAACTCCCCAAACCACACAAATACACAGAAACTAACAACTTGCTCCCAAATGGGTAATCAACAGAATCAAGATAGAAATTTTAAAAAATTCTTTGAAACAAGTGAAAATAGAGACACAACATACCAAAACCTTTGGGGATGCTGAAAAAGTATTAAGAGGAAAGGTTATAACACTAAACACATCTACGAGATACAAAGATCTCAAATAAGTGATCTAACATCCCACCTAAGGGAACTAGAAGAACAAGAACAAACTAAATCCAAAGCCAGCAGAAAAAAGGAAATAACAAAAATCAGTGCAGAATTAAATGAAATTGAGACCCATAACAACAACAACAACAACATACAAAGGATCAATGGAATGTAAAGCGCATTTTCTGAAAGGATAAACAAGATTTATAGTTACTGGTAAGATTAACAAAAAGAGGGAGAGAGATAGGATCTAAAGAAGCACAGTTAGAAAGGACAAAGGTAACATTACGGCCAATTCCACAGAAATACAAAAGATTCTCAGAGACTACTATGAACAGCTCCATGTATGTAAACTAGAAAATATGGAAACACACAACATCTCAAGATTGAAACAGGAAAATATTGACACTCTGAACAGACTAATAATGAGTCATGACATTTGAATCAGTGATAAAAGACTTATCAACCAAAAAAAGTCCTGGACCAAGTGGATTCACAGCTGAATACTATCAGATGTTCAAGGTAAAGCTGGTACTGATCCTACTGAAACTATTTCAAAAACAAGGAGGATTGAATTTTCCCTAATGCTATGAAGCCAACATCACCCTGATACCAAAATCTGGTAGACTCAACACCAACAATAAAAAAAGAAAACTACAGGTCAATATTCCTGATTAACATAGATGTAAAAGTCCTAACAAAATACTAGCAAACCACATCAAGCAGCACATCAAAAAGATCATTCATCATGATCAGTTGGGCATTATTTCTGGGATGCAAGTTTGTTTGAAAACACATAAGTTAATAAATGTGATCCCCCCATATAAACAGAATTAAAAAGAACCACATGATCATCTCAATAGATACAGAAAAAGCATTCGATAAAATACAATATCCCTTTCTTTTTTTTTTTTAAGTTGGAGTCTCACTCTGTCGCCCAGACTGGAGTGCAGTGGC
>NW_007246449.1:86355-104336 GCF_000164805.1 Carlito syrichta
GTCTCGAACCCGCGGGCTCAGGCAATCCACTCACCTCAGCCTCCCAAAGGCGCGGGATTACAGGCTGAGCCACCGAGCCTGTCTACAATATCCCTTTCTGATTTAAAAAAATCCTCAACCAAATAGGCATTGAAGGAATATACTTCAAAATTATGAGACCCATCCATGCCAAATACATAGTCAACATTATACTGAATGGACAAAAAACTGCAAGCATTCCCCCTAAGAACTGGAATAAGACAAGGATGTCTACTCTTACCATTCCTATTTAACATATTACTGGAAGTCCTAGCCAGAGCAATCAGGCATGAGAAAGAAATAAAAGGCATCCAAATAGGAAAAGAGAAATCAAATGATATCTTTGCATAGACAATACAATTCTCTACCTAGAAAACCAGAAGACTCCTACATCTGATAAATGACCAGCCCAGGCAACTTGTCAAGGCCTCATCTCTACAATAAATAAAAAGTTATCCAGGCGTGGAAGCACACGCCTGTAGTTCTGGCTACTTGGAAGGCTGAGATGGAAGGATCGCCGGAGCCCAGTAGGTCGACACTGGGATGGCCGTGAGCGTGCCACTGCCTCCAGCCTGGGTAACAGAGTGCGACTCCAACCCCCTCCCAAAAAGAAAATGTGACATATATACAATATAATAGTATAATGAAATACTGCAGAGCCTTAAAAAAAAGAATTAAATCGTGTCCTTTGCAGCAACATGGATGTAGCTGGAGGCCATTATTTTAAGTGAATTAATGCAGAAACAGAAAATGAATTATCACATGTTCTCAATTATCAGTGGAAACGAAACACAGTCATAAAGATAAGAATAACAGACACGGGGGCTCCTGAAGACAGATGAGAGCGAGGGGGCAAGGTTTTGGAAAAACTACCTATTGGGTACCATGTCCCAACAGATGTCCACTATCTGGGGGATGGGTTCAATAGAAGCCCAAACCTCACCATCATGCAATACCCCCATGTAACAAATCTGCATATGTAGCCCTTGAGTTTAACATTTTTAAAATAAATTTATTTTTATTCTATATAGATTTTGAGTTAACTCAACATCACTTATTAAAATGACCATCTTTTCCCACTGCTGTGCATCACCACCTTGCCCTATCAAGTGTTGAAATGTGTGTGGCTTTTGTTTTCTGAGCTCTCTAGACTATTCTATTGGCCTCTGACTATCTGACAAATACCTAATTGTTTTAATTACCATATTTTTACAATGCAGTCTTGCTGTCCTCTAGCATAGGTCCTTTCATGTTATTGTCCTTGTTCAAAAGATCTTGGTTATTTTTGCTTTTGCATTTCCATATAATTTTAAAATCATTTAGTGAAATATCATATAAAACCTATTAGGATTTTTATTATACTGCATCAAATCTATAGATCCATTTGGGGAGAATTGACACCTTTATAATGTTGGGTCTTCTAGTCACTGAACATCTTTTCCTCATTTGTTTTATTTTACTCAGTAGTATTTCATAGTTTTCTGTGTACTTTGAAACACGACAATTAATGATTTTGGTCGATTTTGACATCTCTTTTTACTTGTAGCTTTGGCATCATACGTAATAAATCAGTACTTAACACAAGTCAAAAGATTCATTCCTGTGTTTTCTTCTAGAAATGTTATTGTTTTAACTCTCACATATGCTCATAAGTCTGTGATCCACTCTGAGTAAATTTTTTGGTATGATGTGAGAAAAGGATCCATATTCATTTTTTGGCATGCAGATATCCAATTGTTCCAGCAACATTTGTTGAAAAAGTGATTCCTTCCCCCATTGAATTGTCTTGGCATTGTTGTCAAAAATTAATCATAAATGTGAGAGTTTACTTCTGTACTGTCCATTCTATTACCTTGACATATATGTCTATCTTGTACCATTATCAAACTGTCTTGATTTCTGTAGTAACTTTGGAACAAGGAAATTGTGAATCCTCCATCTTTGTTCTTATTTTTCAGGATTGTTTTGGCTTCTCTGGGTTCCGTATATTGCCATATGAATTATAGGGTCAGTTTATCAATAGCTGTTAAAAAAAAAAAAAGTAAGCTAGGTTTTTGATAGGCATTGCATTAAATCTATAAATCAATTTGGGATGTATTATCATTTTAACAATATTCAGTTTTCTGACCATGACCATGGAAAAGCTTTTAATTTACTTAGGCTTTCTTTAGCTTTTTTCTTTTTTAAAAAAATTATAATGGTGTAGGGTACAATTCAGGGTTAGGTATACAAACCTTGATTATGCAGGTACCCTTGTTGATGAAGTATGCCCCTCCCTCCTCTAGCAGTTTCCCCCAACTGCCAATCCCACCCCCTCTCCCCTGACAGTTTCCCACTACTGCCAATCTCTTTCTTATAGTATTATAATAATTGTTCAAGGTCTGCTTATGAGTGGAAACATATGGTACTCTGTTCTTTATTTCTGTGATAGATCACTGAGTATGATCAACTCTAAATCCATCCAAGTTGCTGTGAAGTTCATATGTTTGTCATCGTGTATATGTACCACATTTTAAAAATCCAGTCCAGCTCCAGTGGGCAACATAGTTGGTTCCATGTTTTTGCTATTGTAAATAGAGCTGCAACAAACATGTGTGCAGGTGTCTTTTTTTGTAGAATGATTTGAGTTCTTCTGAGTATATTCCCAATAGGGGAATTGCCGGGCTGTATGGAAGGTCAATTCCTAGTTCTTTCAGAAATTGCCACACTGTCTTCGAAAGAGGTTGCACTAGTTTGTATTCCCACCAGCAAGGTAGAAGCGATCCTTTTTCTCTGCATCCTCACCAGCATCTGTTGTTGTTTGTTTTATTAATGATGGCCATTCTTACTTGGGTTTGGTGGTATCTCAGTGTGGTTTTGATTTGCATTTCTCTGATGATGAGTGAGTCTGAACACTTTTTCATGTGTCTGCTGGCTGCCTGTATGTCTTCTTTTGAGAAGTGTCTATCCATGTCTTTTGCCCACTTTTTAATGGGGCTGTTTTTTTCCATTCAGCACGTTTGAGTTCCTTGTAGATCCTAAATGTTAGGCCTTTGTCAAATATACAGTTGGCAAATACTTTTTCCCATTCTGTGGGCTGTCTCCCTGCTCTCTTGATAGTTTCTTTTGCTTTGCAGAAGCTCATTAGTTTGTCTTTACTTTTTTTCAACAATGTTTTGCAGTTTTTAGTGTCTAAGTCTTATGCTTCTGTTGTCAAATTTATGTCGGTGTGTTTTATTTTTGATGCTATTGTAAATAAAATTGTTTTCTTAACTTAATTTCAGATTATTTATTAATAGTGTGTGGAAATGCAATTTATTTTTGTATATGGACCTTGTTCTTCAACCCTTCTGAACTTTTTTATGAGTTCTAATCGTTTTTGGTGAATCCCTTAGGACTTTATTGCTACAGCATCATGTCATCCGCAAATATAGTTTTACTCTTCTTTTCAGATCTAAACGCCTTGTATTTATTTTACTTGCCAATTGCTCTTGTTAGAACTTTCAGTACAATATTGAATAGAAGTGATGAGAGAAGATATTTCTGTTCTGTTTCTGATCTTAGGGGAAAACATTCACTCTTTCATTAATTAGGCTAATGTTAGCTGTAGGCTTATCATAGTAGGTTTGCTTTATCAGGTTGGGACATTTCTCTTCTATCTCTAGCTTTTTGAATGTCTTTATTATGAAAAAGTGTTGGATAGTGCTGAAAGCTTTAAAAAAATTTTTTATCTAATGAGATGTTCATGTCGTTTTTATCCTTTATTCTAGTAATATGTTTTATTGCATTGATTAGTTTTTATATGTTGAACTCGTCTTGTGTTTCTGGATAAATCCCACTTTGTCATGGCATATAATCCTTTTTTTATGTTGCTGAATTAATTTCACCAGGATTTTATTGAGAATTTTTGCGTTCTTATTCACCAAGAATATTGCTCTATAATTTTCTTTTCTTGTGATGTCTTTTCTGGTTTTGGAGTCAACCTCACATAAATTGGGAAGTGACTTTTAAGAAATTTTTAATTTTATCTAGGCATTTAGTTGTTGCCACTCAATTGTTCATAGTATTTCCTTATAATCATTTTTATTTTCATGAGGTTGGCCATCGTACTCCCTTTTTCATTCCTGATTTTAATTATTTGGGTCCCCTTTCCTTTTTTCTTGGTTAGTTTAGCTAAACATTTGTCAATGTTGTTGAAATTTTCAAAGAACTAACATTTGTTTTTATTAGTCCTTTAAATATTTTTTTGTTCTTTCCTTCTTTTTACCCTCCTTTTGTGGCTCCAGCAGCATGTATGTTAGAATATTTGATGTAGACCTGCAGGTCACTAAGGCTCTGCTCAGTTTTTAAAATCTAATATTTTGTGTTTTGTTTTAAAAAAGTATTTATTTATTTAGACTTGATGTCTCACTCTATTGCCCAGGCTGGACTGCAATGGCACTGTCATGACTCACCACGGCCTCGACCTCCTAGGCTCAGATGATTCTTCTGCCTTGCCTCCCAAGTAGCTGGAACTACAGGCATATACCACCATACCTAGCTAATTTTTTTATTTTTATTTTTGTAGAAACAAGGTCTCACTATGTTGCCTAGGCTGGTCAATGCACTTTATTTTGATTAAATTCTATTGCTGTGTCTTCAAATTCACTCATTTCTTTTTCTTCCACCGTGTTTAATCTGCTATAGCTCATTCAGTGAATTTAAAATTTCAGATACTGTATTTCTCACTCCTAGAAGTTCTGCATCCACATCCACACACACATTGCACACTGTCACACTGAACAAATGAACAGATGGGACAAACAGAAAGCAAATACCAAGACGATAGATTCAATAAAGATAAATATATATATCTGTGTGTGTGTGTATACAAACACACACATCTATATATGCACATTCATATATAGATACAGCTATCATTTTCTCGTTTTATGTTCATATTTTTGTTTAAATGTTTAAACATAGTTATAATAGTTGCTTTGCTTGTCTGTTGGCTCTGTAATCTTTCTAAGTTCTACCTCTGTTTCTATTGACTGATTTTTTTTCTTCTGAATTATAGGTCACATTTTTCTTGGCATGACTAATCTTTTATTTGATGCTGAACAGTTGAAATGTTATGTCATTGAGAGTCTTGGTTTTGTTATCTTCCTTTAAACAGAGTTGCTTTTTGTTTTGAAGAATAAAAACATGTTTAAAAAACATTGTTTTCATGTGCACTGACTTATTAACTTGAAATTTTTCCTTCCATTGGATTAAAAAATAATCTTATTTCTGAAGAAAGAAAATATTTCAATTCTTTTTCATTTGTGGATATTATTCTATTGATAATTTTCTCTATAATAGAATTATATGTTTTTGTTCACCCTCTAGAAATCATGTGCTATGTATTCACATGGACTTATAATGAATGTATCTATCTTTATGAAGAAATTAACAGGAATTTAGTTTATTATGAAAAAAACCCCTTTGACTTAAAGTAGAAACAACTAGGTTATATAAAGCATGGGAGTTGAAAGTGCTGCCTTATAAGCAGTAGATGCTAATTGTGTATCCTGCCCTTCCCTGATTTCACTTCGACTCTTGCCAAGTTTAACAAGAAATTTTATATTTGTTCATTGCCGTAATTCAAGCTCCGTCATTCTCGTGATAGTGCGCAAAAACATGCAACAACAATAATGAATGCCACTAAGCAAGACACTGCCCCATGTTGACATGAACACAGTCGTAAGACACTGATACGCCAAGCTTTTGAAGCCTTATCAAGTTGTTTGTACAGTGCTGCTAATGTAAATGCAGTGGTAAGTTCGTGAATTTAATTGTCAGGCTTTTAATGTCTCCTTGTCTTGTCGCACTGCAGACCACAAGTTGGTAGTCACAAGAGGAATGCTCTTCTGAGAATTCTCATGCTTTCCTGTCACTTTAACATTAGGGGGCTCAGTAGTAGTTTTACTCTTTAAAGGGGCATAGAGTTGTTAATGGTCTATTCTTTTTAATGAGCCTAATTTTGAGAGGGAATGGCAAGATTGGGCTATATGTTCTTCATACAAGTTTTTGCCATGAGTTTTTCAGAGTAAAACCAATCCTTTTAGCTCCCAGGCTTTCCTTCCTATTACCTTTCTTTTTATAAATTTATCTGAAGGTAGTAGATGTAGATACTATAAAAGATCAGAGAGATCTTTTATTAAAAACTTCAAAAAATTCAAAACAATTCAGATATTAACATTAAAACTTGCGGATGACGTGGGAGAAGATAGGTTCTTTTTGCAAATTTTTTTTTTTTTAAACTTCATTTTATTATAGGAATGTGGGGTGCAAGTGAGGATTAACTACATAAGAAGATTGTGGTAGGTGAGGTTTGGGCTTCTAACTGGCTCTCACTTTCCCTGGTAATGAACCAAGTATACTTTGTGTTGTCACATGCCCTCTACCCCCTCCTTCCCTCCCTCCCCTAGCAGTACCCAGTGACTGCCAGTCCCTCCCTTGTGCTAGATCTTTACCTAGTTTGGGTATCAGTGTGATGTCAGCTTCATAAAATGATTTGGGAAGAGTTCTGTCTTTCTTTATTGCCTGGAATACTGTCAATAGGATTGTATGTTTTGTAGAATTCCACTGGAAAGTCATCTGGTCTGGGGCTTTTTATTTTTTTTTTTGTACGTAGTTTTCTTATTACGGAATTGATTTCCTGGGTTGTTACTGGTCTATTTAAGGTCTCAATTTCTTCGTTTTAACCTTGGGAGGCTGTGTGGTGTCAGAAAGTTCTCCATTTCATTTAGGTTTTCAAGTTTGTTTGCATAGTAATCTCTGATAATCTTTTGTATTCCTTTGGAGTCAATTGTGATTTGATCTTTTGTGTTTCTGGTTGTGTTTATTTGGGCCTTTTCTCTCTTTTTCTTGGTCAATCTGGCTAGGGGGTCCATCAATCTTGTTTATTCTTTCATAGAACCAGCTTTTTGTTTCATTGATTTTTTTCTGTAATATTTTTGTCTTCTAAGGCCTGTATTTGGGCTTTTACTTTGGTGAACTGTATTCTTCTGCTGAAGTTAGGGTTTTGGTGGTCTTGCCTTTTCACCTCCCTTATGTGATTTGTTAGGGTGTTAACTCATAATCTTTCTATTTCCTTGATGTGTGTGTGCATAGAGCTATATGTATTCCCCTCTTAGTACTGATTTCATGGCATTCCAGAGGTTTTGGTAAGATGAGTTTTTGTTTTCATTTGTTTCCAAGAATTGTTTAATTTCTGTTTTGCTTCTCTGTTGACCCAGGAATTGTTCAACATCATGCTGTTTAGTGTCCATGTCTTTGTGTGTTTTGGGGGTATCTTGTTGGTGGCAATATTTATTTTTATTCCACTGTGGTCTGAGAAGGCGCATGGTAGTATTTTGGTCTTATGAAATTTGTTTATGCTTGATTTATGGCCGAGAATGTGGTCAGTCTTGGAGTATGTTTCATGTGGTGATGAGTAGAACAAATATTCTGTGGCTGTTGGTTGGAGTGTTCTGTAGGTATCTATTAAGTCCATTTGGTCAAGTTGAGGTTCTGGATCTCCTTATTGATTTTTTTTGCCTTGATGATCTATCTAGGGTTGTAGTGGGTATTTAAGTCTCCAGTTATGATAGTGTTAGAGTCAATGTCCTTTTTTAATTTCACTTAGTAGTTGCTTTATAAAACCTGGTGCTCCTGTGTTGGGTGCATATGTGTTTAGGATAGCTATTTCTTGTTGACGGATTGAGCCTTTTATCATTATATAGTGTCCTGTATCTTTTTTAATTTTTGAAAGATTGAAGGCTGTTTTGTCTGATATTAAAATAGCAACTCCTACCTTCTTTTATTTTCCATTCATCTGAAAGTTTATTCTCCATCCTCTACCTTTAAGTCTCTGGATCTCTGGTCTGGGTGGCAAGGCCTGGTGCTGGAGGTGGTGACAGTAAGTCCAGTTGTTGGGTGGCAACCACTGCCCATCTCTTCTTTGGGACTTTGCCTCTGGCTCCCTCACTGTGCTGTCTCTGTGGCCCTCACTGCCAGTGTCTAGCCTGGCACTGTGGTGATGGGACAGGCAGCTTCTTCCTGGAAAGGGCTTTGGTGGTTTTTGAAAATGGTGCTCAGCTTCTGTGTCCCAGGAAGCACTAGAGTCCAAGCAGAGCAGCTGTATCACCAGGAGAGCCCTGGCCACTTGCTCTCAAGTCCCCACGCAGTCAGCCACTCATGCCCACTTACACACAGACACATACAGATTTGTGTGGTGGTTGGGCAAGCAGCTTCTTCCCAGGAAGGGCTTTGTTGATTTTTGAAATGGCACTCAGCTTCTGCACCCTGGGAAGTGCTAGAGTCCATGCAGAGCAGCTGTGGCACCAGCTGTTTCACCAGGAGAACCCTAGCCACTTGTTCTTGAGTTCCCACTCAGCCACTCACACACCCACTTACACACAGACATGCACACAAATTTGTCTATACACTCACTCATACAGGGACTCGCACAGTCCAACTGGCTCTGCTGCCATCTTCCCAGAGATTGCCCCTCCCTTGTGCTAATGTGACTAGTGTTCAAGGACCACTTATGAGTGAGAACACATGATAGGTTTGTTTTACATAGCTGTTACAGAGCTATCTGCAAAAAAAAAAAAAAAAGGGAATGGAAAAGATTACATGTCAATTCAAATGCAGAATAAAGCTGTAGTTTTGGATTTACAGGTTTTAAAGTCTTTTAAAATGGGCTGGTCATCAAATGTCTTTTTCTGAACAGGCTAAGGTAGATAGGTCTAAATTGGTTTGTATGCTTTAAACTGCTCTTTGACCAGCAGTTCGTGGAGAGATATGCTGTCATGGGAGTGAATACACCAAGGTTTTTTCATAATATTTGACCCAGTGGAATGAAAAAGACATCAGATTTGTTTGCTTAGAGTCTGCCTGTTGATCATGTAGGTTTCCAAATTACCAGTTTAACCACTGGATGAAGATCTGGATAAAGCACCACACCCAAAAGAGACCTCGTGGTCTTCAAACATGTAAAGTTTGTCGGCAAGATCTTTAAATAATTCCATGAAAAAGTCCAACATATCCTCTGTCATCTTTCACAAGGTTCAAATCTAGAGAGACTCGATCACCTAATGTTTCTGTTTAACTCAAATTCATCAAGTGGACGTTAGACTTTTTGACATTTAGAATCTGGTTGAGGCGATGTAGCTGCAAAATGACCTGGCCAAGGCGCAGAGCCTTGCAGGGTATGGTATCCCCTACATACTGCACAGATCACACCAACCCCCATCTGCTCTTAAGTTTTATATATTATAAACTAACATATAAAACTTCTATAACAAGGAAGTCCGAGATCAAGGTATCAGCGGGCTGGTTCTTTCTGAGTGCTGTAAGAGAGAATCTGGCAATCTTCGGCATTTCTTGGCTTATAGAAGCATCATCCTGACCTCTGTCTTCATGCTCACATGGTGATCTCCCTGAGTATGTCTGTAAAAATTTCCCCTTTTAATAAAGACACTAGTCACATTCAGATTGGGACCCCCATCCTACTCCAGTATGACTTCTTCTTGCAATGACCCTTTTCCAAATAAGATCACATTCTGACTCTTTTCCAAATAAGGTCATACACTGGGGAACTGGAGGCTAGAACTTAGACATGTGAGTTTTGAGGGAACTCAGTTTAGCCTTAACGCTTTGCTAGGGGAGGTCTAGAGGCTGATTATCCAGGAAAACTTTAATCCTACCACTAAGATGTGTCACCACTCAATAAGCTGTGTGATTGTGTTGGGTGAGGGAGAGTCCTTCAGGATCACAAGCTAGTCAAAGCTTGAATGTCTCCCACCCCCCACAATCTGTGTTAGCTCGAGGAATCGTTCACCTTACAAGTCACTGGTCATCCTTTGCCCACTCTTGTGGAATTTCACTCTATACATATGCAGCCTCATAATTAGCAGAGACTAGATTTCTGGAGCTCTTTTCCCCCATGGCTTTCTAGAACTCTGCCCTGCAAGTTCCAGCTTCTTTAGCCTCTCTGAGTTCTGATCTCAATTTTCTTAACCCAGTGAAGCTGCTAGACTCTGGATTCTTTCTGTTTGCTCGTGTAGTGCAGAAATCACCATCAGGCAGGGAGCCAAGGTGATCTTGGACTCAATTTATTTGTTTTGTTTTGCTCAGAAATCACAGTCCTGTGCTCCTAGTAGTTAAATGAACATACCTGCTTTATATATATTTTTTCCAGTTTTCTAGTTGTTAAGTCTAGTCCTTCATTGTACTCAAGGTCAGAAGTTCTGAATGAATTTTTAAAAATCTCTTATTTTTAAAACGGAGCTATAAAATCATTTTTGTTGATATAAACTCCACAGCTTTAGCTGTCTCTAGAGTGTTAAATACTGGGATGGGCTATGTGTGCATCACAGCTTAGCTAAAAGAACCACAAAGCCATCTTCCAGAGGCTCACAAAGGCTTACCAATGATATTAATCACAGGTCCTCTCTCAGCCAGAGCCCACTTGTGTACAAGTAAGCAAGAATACATCAGTTTGGCTAAATCTGTTTCAGGCCACAGGGGGAAGACAAGGCATGGGGGACAAGAGGGTGGCATCCCTAAGCTCCAGGCAGTCCCAGAAAAATGTGGGCATCAGCTTCACCACACATTGCTCACAAGTTAGCTGGCTTCATTAATATGCCTTATAGGCTAAAAAGAAATACATTTAAGTTTCTACCAAGCATTTGAGTTCAGAACCACCAAATTATCTTAACCCGATGATCAGAATTTCTCCAAATTCTTCATAATGCAAAGGAGAAGAGACAACTTCTGAGTGCGTATGTGTTAGACCTCCAAGTGCTTTGGGGTCAAACTCAGTTGGGTCTGAATTCTGGTTTCTCCACTCACTAGCTACTTCAACTTTGTCAAGTTCCCTCTGAGTTTCCTAATTCCTGAAATGAAGGTGACATTCATCTCATAGGCCTTGTGTGAGTATTAAGTAGGAACATGTGTGAGACACCAAAGCCTGCTATGCGATTGGTTTACTAGTATCCTGGTTTACTAGCTAAGGTTTATACGATGGATATATTTGAATGAAAGTTGGTGGGGGCAGAAAAAGTGGGGAGGGCTTTCCCTACAGAAGGCAGGTCTAGGGCGTTTTCAGTATAGTTCTTGGAGTTGCAAGAGGACTCTAAGCACACCAAAAACATGCTTCACCCACATCACAATTTCACATAGAGTTACCATCCACTATGGAATTTCACACAGAATCAACACCCATCCGGGGATAGGCGACTACATACTAAAACACCATCAATACTAACTTTCATATACACATGAAGTAAACCACAGACTCCTAGATGTTTAGAACGGGAGGAGATTGTGAAGATGGTGGTGAAATGATGAACAGTTGTTTAGATGGTTAGCAACTGCCATCCCATTTCTTTGCAGTAAGTCTCCCAATCTGCCCAAGGCCTCAGACACAGTCAGACAGTGGATACATCCATTCCCACTTTCCTATTTTTCCATGGAAACAGTGAAGAAATTATTCCACATCTTGCTTTCGCTCCAAACACTATTTTTAGTGTCACCATTTGCTATAGAAACATTTGCTTCGTTCTTTCGCCTTAATGTCAGAGCATTTCCCTGACAGAGATGAGGAAGAGCTGCTCAAGCAGTTTTCACGAGACAGGATGTGTTTTGAGTACCAAACAACTGCTTTCTGTACATATTTTTGTTCACAACTCAGTCACAATTAAGGAACTCCCCACATACTGACCATCATAGCATCTTGTGATTTTTAAAAAGTCCTATATTTCCTTTTCGATGCATAATCTAGCAGATGAATAGGATGCGGTTTTCCTATCAAATTAATAAGAAAGCTGCCAGTTCTACTAAGAAGATAAGTTGTCTGTCAAAATTTTGCTGGTGACTACCAGACACTTGAGAAGCCGCAGAATCAGGCAGAGAGGTGGGCTATCTGCAGAGGAGGCGGCAGGGGCTGGACATACCCTGCCTTGGTGCAGGTGGGAGGCGAACTCGGCCACCAGTGGGTGACTTTGGGCCAGTCACTTTCTTGTCCTCCAGACAGAGAGGCTGGAGAGCGTGATCTGTAAGATCCTGGTTGATTGAACCTTCCCAATCTGAATTCCAGTCACGTAGCATATCGTGCTGGGGAGGCAAGACAAGCTCCAGGAAGCTCCTTCTAAATGAAAATCGTGAACGGCATTGGGTACCCAGAAACACAGCAGTGCGTTCATTGGCAGAAATTATCACTCTTATTCAGTGCCTCACATTTATACTCCCACATTTGTTCTCCTTGCTTCTAAATTAGTCAGTGTAAAGACTTCCAAAAGATTAGCTGATTTAAAACCACATTTGCAAAGGGAACTATGTGGGCCAGCACATAAATCAGATACATCCTTGTTTTATCTCTCTATCCAAAAGAAAAGTAGTGGTTTGGACTTTTTCTTTATAACCATAATTAAAGTTCTATTTTCTCTTATTTGAAATATCATTCATAGAAACACAAAATGAGCATTGTTACGGGCACTGTTCCAAAATAATCTTTCAGATTCACCCACAGTCCAGGAAGCTGAATGCTGCCTTTGGACAAGCAAATAACAAGTATCAGTAAGGGTAAAAAGCAGGACTGTGCAGAGTTTTATGGAAAATAACATTATTATGTTAAAACCAACAAAACTATGACTTTTAGATGGCATAACAAAAAAAACCCACTTTTTTTAAGAACACACTTTAAAAAAAAAAAAATAGGGAAGAGTTAACAATAAATGCTATAAAATTTGGACAGGTTAAATCTAAAAATGTTTTTGAGTTGCCAGAAGATATTGTGATGGACATGGTTGAAGGATCTATAAATCGCTGAAAGGTTTATATGGCTGCCCAAGACTCTAAAATCCAACTGTCAGTGTTCAGTATTTGTCAAAAAAGGGGGTGGGGGTGCCTAGAAGAGCCTTAGCTAGAGTCAGACTCCCATTACAGTGGTTTGAATGATAACCTCCATTTAAAATACTGTTTATCATGGAATCAACCATGCTGCCCATTGAAACTGGACTGTATTTTTTAAATTGTGGTACATATACACGACGGACTATTACACAGCCATAAAGAAGAACAAAATTATGGGTTTCGCAGCAACTTGGATGGATTTAGAGTCTATAATACTCAATGATTTATCGCAGAGATTGAGCAGCATATGTTCTCACTCACAAGTGGACCCTAAACATTTACCATAATACTATAAGAAAGGGATTGGCAGTAGCCAGAAACTGCCAGGGGAAGTGGGGCATATAACATTAATAAAGAGACCTGATCTCAAACCAGGCAAAGTGGGGCCCAACGGTAGGGCCAAACTTGACCTGTATAGTGATCACTTGTATACTTAATCCTGAATTATACCCTACATCTTTCAAATAACATAAATTTTAAAAAATAAATAAAATAAAACACTGTTTATTCAGGCATGATTCATCCATGCTCTGTCTAATGGACCTCTGCTATAGACTGTGCCAGTGAGTAGGAATGGGAAAATGGAGTTCCCCACAATAAGACTGGGGAAATCTAAAATAAATTCGAAATTAGTTTCCTATTGTTATGGTAACAAATCACTACAGATGTAGTGGCTTAAAACAACACCAATTAATTATCTTACAGTTCTGGAGGTCAGAAGCCTGATATGAGTCTCACTGGGCTAAAATCTAGGTGCCTGCAGAATTGCGTTCTCTCTGGAGGCATGAGGGGAGACTCCATTTCCTTGCCTTTTTGAGCTTTTGGAAGCTGCACACTTTCATTGGGTTGCGGCTCCTTCTTCAACCCTCAGAACCGGCAGTATTGAGCTGAGCCTCTCTCACGCAGCCGTCTCTTTGGTCTTCACCGGCCTCCCTCTTCCACTTTGAAGCTCTCTAGTGGTTACATTGGATCCACTCAGATAATCCAGGAAACTCCCCCTCATTTTGAGGTCACTGATTATTAGGTCATACTTTTACCTGGCAACTTTAATTTTCTCTGAAGAAAGCACAACCATCTGTTCAGAAGAGAACGTGGTGGGGACCAAGGACACACACTATATGGCGCAGTTTTGCTGTAGGGAATGGCAAAAGGAGCTGTGCCTGGGGCATAGCAAGTGTGTCCAGTTGTGTCATTTGGGCCTTAGGACCTAAGACACCTTCACACTCTGGGATTCAGTCAGAGCCTTAGGCCCCTTCGTGCCCATCGGCTCTGGAATTCCTCTTTGGATCTCTCCTAAGGAAATAAATCCAGGCAAAACAAATGCAGACATACTATGGACACCGATACTTGTTAAAGAATTTTGTATAGTACCCTCAAATTTAAAACAAGGCAGTCAAGAAATGATAAATTATCCACATAATGGAACTGCAGTCAGTTATTAAACACTTATATTTGTGAAGACTTCATTTTCACATAGGAAAACACGTGCGTTATAACATAGTTGAAAAAATCAGGGTAAAAAATTATGTATTTGGCTTAATCTCAAAGTTTGCGGGCCAACTTTGAATGCCTTTTTTGCAAAAGAAAAACAATCAAATGATAATAGTAACGCCTCTGTAGTTAGAATTCCTGGTGATCTTTCTTTCTTATTTTATGTGCCCTCCCATTTGTTTTTCAAAGAATGAGTAAAGGTAATAAGGTCCAAGGAGGTTGGAAGCTGTAGATTTTTGTGGTTTTGGTCTGCATGGCATTGTGAGTTTCCTTGGCAGCACCGAAGGGCTTGTGTAGGAACAGAGGAGGCTTATGCTGAAAAGGCAAATCACAGACTGAGAGAAGATATTTGTATGCTCGTACTTTCTCTCCCTCCCCCCTACATGTGTGTGTATATACGCATGCATACAATATACACACAGAATTAAATACGTAAATATATACAAATACATATCTTTTCCAATAAAGGAATCAAGCCTAGAATGTGGAGCAAATGAAACTTCTACATGAATGGTGGTAGTGAAAATTGGTCCAATCGTTCCAGAAAAATGTTGGGCAGTACTTACTAGAGCCAAGCATACTTATGCCTTATGACCTAGAACTCCACTCCTGGGTAATATTCAGAAAAAGGGAGTGCTTGTGCCTACCAAAAAACATCTACAAGAACATTCATAGCAGACTATATAATAGCTCAGAAACACGCAGGAAGATGTACAATGTAAGCTGTGGTATATTCATACAATGGAATACTACATAGCAATAAATAGGGGTGAACCAACACTCACAACATGGATGAATCTCACAGACATGATGATGAATAACAGAAGTCTAATACAAAAGTCATGTTGTGTCAGTCTGCTTATGTCTGTCTGTGAAGGTTAACAGCAGGCGAAATTAATCTATGGCAACAGAGATTGGGATAGGGTTAACATGGGGCTGTCACTGACTGCAAAAGGGCACAAGAATGTTTCCTGAGGTGCTGGAAATGATCTAGATCTTGACGTGGATGCTGGAGGCATGGGAGTAGTCATATGTAAATGTTCAGACGAAACACTTTGTGATGTGTGTTCTTTAGGTCAGACACACCTCAGAAAACAAAAACCAAATCAGTTCCTCCCTGCAGACAAACAACAACAAACACTACCAAGATTTACCATCCTTAAAACAATATGATTTTATGAAACTTATCACTCACGATAAATTTGTAATAGAATTGTAACCTCAACTTAAACCTGAGATAATTTCCCACAGAGCAGGGAAGTGGCCAGATAGGATATACAGTATGTGAGTCAGGGGAAACATCCCACCAGGGAAAATATAGAATGTCTTGAACTTGATCTGATGTAAATCCACTTGATTTTTTTAATCTGTCATCTATTTTACAAAAAAAATTTGTGATGATTTATTAAAAAGCATTCAAAGCAACGTGTGGTGGCTCATGCTTTTAATCCCAGTGGTTCAAGAGACCAAGACAGGAGGATTGCTTGAGGCCAGGAGTTCTGAGACATAATGAGCCCCCATCACTAATTTAAAAAAAAATTAACTGGTCTTCGTGGTGCACACCTTAGTCCCAACTACTTGGAAGGCTGAGTCAGGAGGACTGCTTGAAACCAGGAGATCAAGGCTGTGGTGAGCCAAGATTGCCAAGATTGGGCCACTGCACTGCACTCTAGCCTGGGTGACAGAGTGAGATCCTGTCTCAAAAAAAAAAAAAAATTAAAAAATTAAATAAATTTAAAAATTTTTTTAAAGGGACAACATTCAGAACCCCTGAAATAAAGGTGTGATAATAAACGCAGAGTCTTCTGGCTGTTAGAATTGTTGTGAAACTCGTTAATCACCAGTTAAAGCCAAAATGCACACTGCTACTTGATTATGTGGATAAAAATGTACCTGCCAGGATGTTGTGGTGACAGATGACACTATGTAAATGACAGGCAAGGAAGTAGGAAAAAATAAGAGAGTAAACAAGCACTCAATGCCTGTCTACATGTTAATAGAATTTCATAGAATTAGAACAAAGCATTAACATTAAATGACGAGGATAAGAATCTACAATCCCCAGACCATATTTGCAAACTCATGTGAAAAATGGGGTTATGATGTACCCCCTTTTAAATCTGGAGTATCTAAGTCTAATAAACAGGAAATGCTTTGAAATACCACATCAACGTCCAGAGCTTTGGAGTCATATATCGAGTCTGACACTTAGTCTCACTGTGATCTTTGGGTGTGTTCCTCAAATTTCTAACCTTCATAAGGTTCCCTCATAGAAGTTCAAATGGGAATTTTTGAAAGCATCTAGTATAATATCATATATGGTGGGCATTCAATAAATGATGGGTGTCATAATCATATTTGCTTATATAGAAAGACCCATCTTCATGGGTGGTACTCTTGGAGGAAGTGGGTGCAAGCCAATCTTACCTAAAATCTAACTGGCAGGGAGATACCATCTTACATCTAGACTCAGAGATCATGTTGTTGGGCTGGTGGAAGATATGGGACATTGAAGAATTCATACCCAGTAACTAATTTTCTCTGAAGAAGGAAGCACAACCATCTGTTCAGAAGAGAACATGGTGGGGACCAGAAATGCACGGTGCATGGGAGCAGTTTTGCTGTGGGGAATGGGAAAAGGAGCTGCACATGGAGCATAGAAAGTGTGTCCAGTTGTGTCATTTGGGCCTTGGGACCCTGGGACTCAGAGCTTTAGGTCCATCCATACCCATCAACTCAGGAATTCCTCTCTGAATCTCTCCTAAGGAAATAAATACAGGCAAAACAAATGCAGACAAATGATGTACACAGATATTTGTCAAAGAATTTTGTATAGTACCTCAAATTTAAAACAAAGCAGTAGAGAAATGGTAGAAAAATAATGGTACATCCACATAATGGAATATTAATTATTAAAAATTTATATCTATGAAGACTTCATTATCACATGGGAAGATATCTGTGTTATGATGTCGTTGAAAAAATCAGGATACAAAATTATATATTTGGCTTCATCTTAACTATGTAGAAGTCATTTGAGTTTGCAGGCCAGGTTGAATGCCTTTTTAAAGAAAAGAACTGGAAGGAAAAACAATGAAATGGCCACAGTGATTACCTCTGGGGTTGAAGTTATTGGTGATCTTTCCTTCTTTCTCATTGTACACGCCTTCCCATTTGTTTTTCAGAGAATGTCTAAAGGTGGTGAGGCCCAAGTGAGGGTGGAGACTGCAGATTCTTGTGGTTTTGTCCGCATGACTTCGTGACTTTCCTTAGCAGCATGGAAGGTCATGGCTGTAGGAACAGAGGAGTTTGGGGTTTGAGGTTTCACCCAGGAAGATGTGGTGGAGGGAACCAATGGATGGCAGCACCGGGGGTACCAGTAAGAGAGCAGCTGGGGAGAGGGGACAATCATGAGGATCAAGGTGAGGAAGGGTGGAGTCTGCAAGGGATGACTCCTGACAAGAAAGCATGGGAGCAAAAGGTCCCTGGAAGGTGGACGATGGAAGAGCAGAAGTTTGGGAAACTCATGGAGAGCAAGCCCATAGTGGTTTTTTTTTTTTTTTTTTTTT
>NW_007246449.1:104603-107421 GCF_000164805.1 Carlito syrichta
CCAGGCGGGTCTCGAACCTGCGGGTTCAGGCAATCCACTCACCTCAGCCTTCCAAAGGCGTGGGATTACAGGCTGAGCCACTGAGCCCGGCTGCAAGCCCATAGTGGAAAAGAGCTGGGAAGAGGGAGTGGGTGCCATGGTTTCATCCATTTGAGGTAGAAAGTGTCAGGGTCATGACAGGTCATGGTGGCATTTCACTGATTGATAAGTACTTATTGATCAATAAATGGACCGGTACTGCCTAGATGTTGGATATACAACAATAATGCTCGAAACAGACACAGATTCTGCCCTCCTGGAAATGGTATGCTGGTTGGAGACTTCAGTATAATTTAAAAATCGATGTACGCCATAATCATATTTGCTTGTTAGAAAGACCCATATCTGGGAAATAGATGTCAGAAAAAAGCCCAGAGGAAGTGACTTTTAAGCTGAGACCTGAAGGATGAGAGGGAGTTAACCAGGGAAATGTCGGGGCAAAACACTCCGGGAGAGAGGCAGCTTGGGCAAAGACCCCAATGCAGGGCAGAGCTTGGGGTGTTCACAGAACTGGGTGAAGGCCAGCTTGCCAGGAGTGGAGTGAGCAGAGGGTAGAATTAAAAGGAGGCCTGAGAGACAGGCAGGAACAGATGAGGCCCTCCGTAGGTCGCAGGGAAGCCAGGGGAGGGTTTGAAAGAGGGACTGGAGGGATAGTGGCTGAGCTCTGGGTGCTGCAGGACAGCCAGCCTGTGCGGAGCCCTTCAGGACTGGGGTCCCTGTGGCCTCTGGCAGTGAGGTAGCTCTCTGCCGCCAAGGCGCACCTGGGCAACAGTTCTGTTGTCACAAGAAGGATGACACTCTTTCTTCCTAATCGGTTCCCGGCTGGCCCTTGGCTCCAGTCCTCTGCCCCGGTAGGGATGCCTGCGCCTACGGGGTCTGTGTTTTCTGAACCCCAGTGAAGACAACGGATTGTCTTCTGAAGACCCAAGAGCAAGATCCTGGGATGAACACAGTCCAGAAGAACACAGTGTCCTTGATACCAGCCTGAGTTAGGAAGCCCATTGCTTTTGGCCTCACGCAGTATGATGATAAGGCTCTGGTTTGACTAAATGAAGGCTCAAGAATGTCTTCTAGTTAAATCTTATTAGCGCTGATGCTGCTGCTGTTGGGAAGAACTGAGTAAAGAAGAATATATAAATATTTAAAAATGTAAATATCACAAGTTTAAATACTCTTGCTTTCTGAGATCTCAAAGGAACCCTGAGTGTGGGAAGGGCTGAGTCTCTTCTCTTTTCTAAACTAGAAAGCTGTTTTCAGTTTGTAGGACTAGACACTATTTTCAGAAAGGCAGCCCCGCTCAGCATTAAGTGCAGATTGTGGGCTCCAAACTTGGCTCTGCCACTTACTACTGCATGACCGTGGGCACAGTACTTGCCCTTCTTCTGCTGAGACTCCTCGTCCACAACATGGAGGTAACAGCAGCACCTCAGCTGTAAGATGGGGATAACGTCAGGTCTTGGCTCAGGTTCTGCTGGTGAGAGAATGTTTTAAATGAGTGACTATATGTCAGTGGCTGAGAACTGTGCCTGGCATTAGATAAAAATGTGTTCCCAGATGCAGGGCAATATATTCAGAAGTAGCACCGTCTTGCTTTTGGCTTGTCTGTGAGTTCTTGATCCCTAGAAGAGTGTGTTCAGGGAAAGCGGAGAGATCCTCTGGGGCTGCATGCTTTTAGCTTTATGGTTGCCCATGCAGGTGGCAAGAAACTCCACCTGGGGGGTCTATGCTTCCTTTGCGCCTCTGGCAAATCCTTACTTGAACATTTTAGTCTTTTCTCAACCTGGCTTCAAGGTCTGGTCCCAGAGGAGGGGAAGAGCTTCCTGACTGCCCCTTGGCAGGGCCCTGGGAGTCAGAGCTCTCAGCAGGAAGGTGAGAGTCACCGGGGTGAGGGTTGAGAGGGGTGATTTTTCCTTTCTGCATCTTTAAAGCACGAAGGTGCTTTCTCTACTAGGCTCCAGATAATTTTCCATTTTCCTAACCTATTCACAGAGTTCTCTACCACTTTCTATTTTGGGTGTTGACACTCTGTTCTCAGCCTTCTCTAATCACCAAGAACCTGGGTTTTCATCCTCTCAAAACCTCCAGGAACTTCAAAAGCCACCCACAGCGCACAAATAAAGCCAGAGGCTTAAGATATTCTGGAAACAAATTTCTTAGGTAGAAAGACAATTTATGGAGTCAGTAAATATTTAGTAGTCACAGCAACCAAAAATAAATGTGATTTCGAACAGCAAGGACCAGAGGCTCAAACTGGGAGAGAGAAGGGAGGATAGTTTTGCGTGTAGTTGTTCAGTTCAGTTTGAGGATTTTGAAAAAAAGCAAACACACACACACCTACGAGGCTCCTTGTCTCTGACTGTCATGAGTCACCTGTCCGTTGTGAATGCAGGTTATTAATCTGAGGAGCTACAAGACTGAGTCACTGTTTCTCTTCCTTTCATACAGGGAATGTAAAGCACTTGACCTTCAAAGGCGGCTTTTAAGTGAATAGCTTGTGCCCAGGGGATTCCATTAAACGTTTGAAAAGAAAACGTCCTTTGATAGGTCTTCAGCCTCTTCCCTGCCTCCGATTCTTGTTTGGGATTTGGATCCCGTTTTGAGCCGGGAGCGGAGAGGGCCCCTTCCCGGGTTCATCCTGCCCTGCCGCGCGCAGCTATGCCCGCGTGGGCCCCTCTGGACCTCGGGGCCGGCGCCGCAAACCATCGGACCCGCCGCCGGGGGTGCAGCGCGGCCATGGCCGCAAGTTCGGACCTGACCCTCGAGTGTCACCGCCCGACCT
>NW_007246449.1:108841-132339 GCF_000164805.1 Carlito syrichta
CGCCTCGGGCGACGCGGGACTCGCGGGGCCGGAGGCGCCAGGCGCGCCCGTGCAAGTGCTTTGCCAAAGTTTCCCCTTGCTCACTTTGCCGGACTTAACTTCGAATGGTGAGGCAAAGCCCAGCAGTTTAACGCGCTAAGAAAATAAAAGAGGGGGGGGTCTCGCTGGGTGGAAATTGCTGGTACGTGAGGTGCTCGTGCCTACTGTCTCCAAAGGCCAGGCAGGGGACGTGGTGGGGAGACGCACTGACACTGCCTTGTGCTTTTTAGGGGATGGCTGATTGAACATATTTGGGGCTTTGATCACACGCCATCAATCAGGGGTCCTGGGGTTGCTGTGAGAAGCGTTCCAATTTTTAATCAACAAATATTTGTTGAACAGCAGCTTCTTCAGGCAGGGCTTTAATAGGAGATTCGTATGTGTTCAGAGCATAAGTCGTTTCTCAACCGAGCTGACATTTGGCTTCTGAAATGCAAGCAAAAAGCAGTACCACCGTGTGCACTGGACTTGTGCAGGTACAGGCCGCCTGCAGGCATCGGGTCCCTGCTGAACTCTCAATTTTGAGCCAGGCAATCCAAGTGGAAGACAAGCAACACTTTCTCAAACTGTTCTTGAAGCATCCTGCTCCTCTGACGGTAGAAGGGAGTCTGGGTAGACCCGGTGCTGTCCCTGGAGCTCAGTCAAGCGGGTGCACACCTGGAGCAATGGAGTACTGTGAGCATCCTAAGAGTCACTCGAGAGGGTAAATTGTGAGGGGAAAGGTCTCTAGAAATGGTGTCCTGTGGAGCCCTCAAGGGGCCCTGCATATGGGTTGGGTGGAGCAGAGCTGAGTTGAGCTGGTTTTCCCGGCTCTGCCCCGGCCCTGGGCCATGTTGGAACCCAAGGCAGGAAGACAAATCAGGAATACGGATCCTCCCTTTATTTTAAACTGTGATATTTTGTACATCACAGATTTTTGTATGAATTCTGATGCTTTAAAATATTGCACTAATGCCCTCACTCATAAGTGGGCCCTGAGAACTGGCCGCATGAGAACAAGGGTGGGATGGGCAGTGTTGAATGCTGCTAGGGAAGGAAGGGTCGGAGGAGGGGTGGGGGGTAGCGTCAACACACTGGTACCGGGTCCTCTATCAGGGAGAGAGAGGGCCAGCTAGAAGCCCAAGTTTCACCTGCATGCAACTTACTTATGTACTAAGTCCTCACTTGTACCCCACAACTCTAAAAGTTAAAAAAATAAAATACTGCACTAAAATATTTATTTTACTGAGTTTTTAGTGCCCCCTTAAATTTTGTGCCTGTGGCGAGTATCTCACTGGTTTCAAATCCTGGACTTGCTCTGTGAGTCAAGTTTCTTAGCCTCTCTAAGCATCTGTTTCCTCATTTGCAAAATAAAGTGTATCATTCGTGTGTTGCACAGCTAATGCACAGCTGCTGGCTCCTGCATGGGATCAGGCATATGGGGCATGCTGAAGGGTGACTGTCCTATTGGGATCACCCCTCCTCTTGGTCAGTCTTGGGCTAGTCACCGTATCTTGCTGAGTCTCAGTTTGCCATCCAGGGAAGTGAAAGTAAGGATGGTGCTATGGTCTGAATGTTTGTGTGCCCTCCCTCCAAATTCATAATTTGAAACCGAATCCCCAAGGTAATGGTAATAAGAGATGAGGCCTCTGGGACGTTTTAGGTCACGAATGGGATTCGTGCCCTTAGAAAAGAGGCCCAGGAAGCTTGCTCACCACCCTTACCATATGAGGACACAGTGAGAAGTCACCTTCTATGAGGAATGGGCCCTCACCGGATACCGAATCTGGCAGTACCTTGATCCTGGACTTCCAGCCTCCAGAACTGTGAGAAATAAATTTCTTTTGTTTACAAGCGATCCAGTTTATGGTATTTTGTTGTAGCAGTCCAAACGGACTAAGACAGCCAGCCAGCTCGCAGAGAAACTCTCAGGGTTCAATGAGGGTTAATTGTGTGAGCCTGCCAGGTGAGTTTTCCATGATGGCCTGATGGGCCTGGATTTGACATGGCAAGCTTGCAGCCACTTGCTTTTCCTCTAGAGTTTAGCTATGTGCCTTGTCACGCACAGACACTCTTCTCAAGACTGCCGGTGTTGCACACAGACCCTTCACAAACCTGCCCAGAGTTTATTGTATAAATTTCTAAATAAGTGAGCTTAATTTTGCTACCCCAACCAAACTCCTTTGGTTCCCTTTTTGGTATATTCGGTCTCAGCTCATGACTCCTGTTCTTGAGTCTAATTCGAGTGCTATGATTTCAGTCACTAGCTCAAATATAACCGGGTCCCTTGAAAGTCAGTCTCTCAGTCTCTCCTGGTCACTCTCCCGGGGCTCCATTTTGCTGCAGGCGGTTTCTGGGCCCTGGGAGGAGGTTGTCCTTCCATCAGGACAAGGGAGAGGCACCTCTGGCTGGTCATCTGGTCCTCTTGCATTGCCCTAATGAGTCTCTTCCTCTTCCCCACTGAGCCTCCTTCTCAAGTTTCCACTGAGTATTGTCTAACTGGTGTCACTGGGGTGAGCCATAGCTGGGGACCTCGCTTCTGCATCGTACCTAACGTCCCTGCACTTGGAAGTTTCTTCTGGGTCCCTACTGGGCACCTGGGAACCTGCCCCGGTTGTGTGGAACCATGCTAGGCTGCCATATCTGCTATACTGAGCCAGCGTTCCACAGGAAGCAGGATGGAAACTCCTTCTGGTTTCCACTCCCCCCTTAGCCTCTCAGGGGTTTTCCTTCCCTCACCCTACTTCTCCTCCAGGCAAGGTGCAGAGTGATAGGGGCTCAGTCCCGCTGGCTTCATCTCCCAGTCCCAGAGGGGCTTTTTTCTGTCTGTGGGGCAGGAACGTTTCTTAGGTTGTGTCTTCCATCCTCTGCACGTCATGGCTTAGAGTAGAGCTCTAGGCTCATACTTCCGGGCTTTACTCTTGGTACGTTCCCCCAACCCTGGAGAAACCAGACACCACTGGTGAGGTGAGAAGGAGGCAGGGAGAGGCAGGCTGGGAAAAGAGACAAGAAGCCTTCCTCTTCGCCCCCATGGCCTTCTCTCTGGGCAGGCTGACCTGGGTTATGTGTGCTAGACTTTTCATTACCTGAGAAAGACTGGAAGAACTGTGGGGGTCTGCTGGGGACTTCAGCCAAGGACTGGGAGGAAACACGGGAAAGAGCAGCTTTGAAGCGTCGGTGGTGAGAGGAGGAGAGAATTGCTTTCTGCTTACACGATCCTGTAAACCAGTAACCGGTTTCATGGGGATGAATGTCTTCCACACTGTCACCCCTTCCTCTTTATTATCTTTTGTGTTCTGCTTCCTCTTCATCACAGTGACCCCCTGTGTACTTGGCATTTACCACAAGTAGGAGTAGAGAGGTGGAAAGGCCTTATCATAATTGCTTCTTCTGCGTGCTCAGGAATTATCTGCAGAATAAGATGAACCCTGACAAAACCTAATGCTTAGACCCAAGCCCTAGGTCTCATTGACACTCAGTTCACACTGGATTTTGAAGGGGAGTAGTCTGGGGAAGCTTCTTGGAGGAGATGGGACTTAAAGTGATGTTAAGACGTGGCCTCGTGGCTGTGAGAAGGAGACGTCCACCTGCGGCTTGACTCTGGCGGTTGCACTGATCTCTTTCACTGTCTGGATTGCTGAACACACTTGTACAGTTAGTGTCACCTGTAGGTGAGACAACAAGAATAGCCAGCGTTTTAAGTTCCTGTTGTTTTCTCCAAACAGTGGAAATCAGGTGAATTCTCATCCAATCCTGTTATTCTTAGATCTTTGCATCTAGAAAATGTTTTCAGGCCGGGCTCGGTGGCTCAGCCTGTAATCCCGCGCCTTTGGGAGGCTGAGGTGAGTGGATTGCCTGAGCCCGCGGGTTCGAGACCCGCCTGGGCAGCGAGACCTCATCTCTACAATCAATCAAAAAAGCAGCCGGGCGTGGTGGCGCATGCCTGTAATTCAGGCTACTTGGAAGGCTGAGGTGGAAGGATCACCGGAGACCAGCAGGTCAAGGCTGCGGTGGCTGGGAGCAGCCACTGCACTCCAGTCTGGACAACAGAGTGACACTCCAAAAAAAAAGAAAATGTTTTCAAGCCTTCATGTCACATAAAGGGTCTTTAAGACACATTTATGATTCTGAGAAATTACCTTGCAATTCTTTGCTTTGCTTTAGTGTGATCTAACTCACAATCCTGAGCCCAGGGAATCATGAACAAGAGATACCATGTCGGTGCTCACTGGAATTAGCAGCAAATTGATGAGAAATGACGGGCCAGGAGTGTGCAGTTGACCAGGGGCACCTCCTCACCTGTGTCAGCCACCAGCTTTGTGCAGACTCAGAGACTGTTCCCAAGGAGGTTCCTGGTAGGAAGGGGTCTCAAATATTTTTCTTATGATTAAGGTATCTGTGAAAAAAATCACAAAAGGTAAGGAGTAGAAAGTTATTTATTTGCTCAGGCCTCCTCCTAGCCATGGTTTGTGGGACTGGTTTTTCAATGTGTCCGGTTGAAGAATTTCCAGAAATATCTGCCTTCCTCTCTGAGATCCATCCATCAATTTGTGGTTTCTGCCCCCAAATTCTCATGTCTGTGGGAGACATCAGAACTATGAGCTTGGGGTACACAGTTCCAAAGAAACTGTCCTCAGAAAGGCTGCCCCTTATGTGGGATGTGAAAATGTCAGAAGAAAATGTTTGCTCTCTGAAAGCAAGTGGGGTCCCATTAAAGCAGAGGAGATTGAGCTCTGGTTTCTGCTCTGCCACTTGGAAGCCTTGTGTCCTCAGTCACCCCTTAGAAAGGTGATAGATATGCACACAAGCATTACGTGCCATTCCATATGATAAATGTAGAAAATGCCTCATCAATTATTTGTTGGAATTACCCTTGCATTGTCTTTCTTATAAGAAGGTGAAAGATCATTTGTTATAACTCCCAATCAGGACCCCCAGTAAAGGCCCCTAAAGCAATAGAGGGTCCTTACATATCTGAGATCAGATGGCATTTAAGGAAACTGCGTAGAACTACTGTCCAGAGTGCCCCTGAGCAGAACTAGTGGGAGAAACTGTCACGTGGGAAAGGACATGGATGCAGTTTAGAACACACAGTGAGAAACAAGGAGATCCCTGAGGCGGGTTAGTGAAATGGGTAGGATGGGAGCGGGGACAGAGATGGGACAGGTGATACAGGTAGGACAAGGGTAGCGTAGGTGACACAACTAGGATGGAGCAGAGACAGAGAAGGGGTAGGTGACACAGGTAGGACAGAAAGCAGGGACCTACAGCACCTGCATTCTGGGTACAAAGCATTCCTGTCTCATTTCTGCAGCATCAGCCTTCTCTGCTGCAAGGACCAGACTTGAAGTACTTAGCAGCAGGGCCACAGATGGGAGGTGCCCTGGGCCAAGGATACACACACACACACACACACTCTACTGGAGAGAAATAGGGATAGTTCTGTCCTGCCACATCTGTGGCCAAGGCTGTGATGAGCAGCCTTAAATTCAGAGGACCAGAATTGTGTCGCCAATGGATAACCAAATGTTGATCGACTGTTAGGCTGCTCTTGTGTAATTAGTCTCATGCATGTGACTAAATCATGAATATCGAGTACTGTCTCTGGATTTAGTGTGCCATGAATGTTTGCTGCTCAGTTGCTTTGGGTGTATTTGATGCCTCGTGAATATTAGGTGCCTAGTGGTCTGCCCATCCTCTCCTGTCTGTGCTTGATGCACACGTACTCTACTGACTGAATATTGGCCTGTACGCAACATACCTCACATGAGTTATCCGTCACATTTGACATTTTTCTCTTCAGAATTGAATGTTCTCGAGCAATATAACAGATGCACCATATAAAAGACACTAGAGGAGTCTCTTAAAATGGGTTCCAGATTGGGTACATTTTTGTGAGGCTATTGTTGCATCAAGATGGGTGCACCTGAGGTGACTGGGGACCTTCTGGGAGCGGGTATAAGTCTGTGAAGCTGGCTCACACCCACCACAGGTTCACAGACAGACACTGAACAGCATGTTCAGGGCCAGTTTCTGCTCTTAGCTCCTCAGGAAAGAGAAGTGACCATGGAGACACTCATCTGTCACCTTGTACAGTATATGCCAATTAGAGTCTGTTGCAAGGTGGCCTCAGCCTTTACCTTTCAGTCTGGTTGCTGTTCTGCAGCAACACACACCATCTGCACCTGGTGGGTACAGGGGTGGGCACAGTGGGTGCAGGGGCCCCACTGTGTCCCAGGACATGAGCTCAGACCTGTCTCTTGAATTCACTTCTGTGCGACCTTGGAAATGCAGTGAGCTGCCCTGAAGCAACACCTCCACTCTGCACCTGCTCTCCTAACCTGTGTTCAGAACCAACTCCTGGTCCTGAGGTTCTATGATCTTGCTTTAACACCTTAATTATTCACCTTTCGTTCCCCCAAGGAGTGGTACCAGGAACTGTCTTGTGGGTCTTTTCTGCATGGGAAATTTATGACTTAGAAGCTGCAGTGATAACTCTGCCAGTGGAGGTAAGGAGAAAGAAGTGAGGTCTGTGAGGGGTCGGACCCAGCCACTTGTGGTCTGAATCACATGGGGCTCAGTGGTTCACTCTCTGAACTGTGATCGTTTCCTCAGGAACTGAGTTCCGTATGGTTTTGAATGATCGTTGGGTATCCGCTACATGCTCCACTGGAAATTAGATCCTTAAAGCATCACGTGGTAGTTCTTCCATTGTGCTTTCTGGGTGAACATGGCATCTCCATATACAAACACAAGCATTTTGAAGGTGTGAGTCACTTGTTTTCTGAAGCTTGGCCAGTGTTATCTTGTTTCCTTCACAGCTTTTGTGAGCAAAGACGGGTCTTTGAGTTGAGGTGTGCTGGTAAGCAGGGATGATCTGGTACCACATTTTAGAACAGAAGTGACTGAGGGCATTTCATGGGCCCTGGGCTTCCCAGGGGGCTCCTTCAGTGGGGGAGGAATCTCTGTAGACAGGATGTGGCCAGACCAGCAAGCAGGGAAGGCCCAGCAGGTAGTAAACTCTGCGTGGTCAACCATCTGGGGCTCGGATCAGACTTGAGATTTGCCTCATTTCATGGGGCTGTTTTTTTGCCGCTCTGTTGTGTGGATTGAGGCCAGGTGCTGTGGTAGGACGGTTTCTACCATCAAGCAAGCCCAGGTGCAGAACAGGAGCAGATGTCTTAAGTGTTCTGGGGCATATCCTCCCAAACTTCTGTCTGTACTGTCCCAAATATACATGTATGCACAGAATTACATATTTACTAAAAAGAAGTCATGTCTACATGGTTTTGTAGGCTGCCTTTTCAGAATGAATGGCATGAGTTGAACCTCTTTCCCGCATTATTAGATTATTAGACATTCTGCCTTCTCGACAGCTCCTATGTCTGTAAGATTGGTTTCAGTGACCTCACATGAGCCTTCTCTCAGACGGACATTTAATTAAGTCATCTTCAACCTTTTGCCATTTAGTAACATGATGGTGAGGATAGTCCGTTCGTCAGTTAAAATTTGTGATGCTTTGCACATCATGGATTTTTGTATTTTTTCTACATTTGTCTGATCAAGTCCTTCGAAGTACTCGCTCCTAAAAGATTTTCTGTGTATATACAAGACTCCTCCTGCCTGAAATAATCTTTTTCACACCCAAGGTTTTTTCCCATGAGATGATTTTTTACCACGATTTTATACATCTTGGTTGGCAGCATCTGTGTTGTTCAGTATTCACTCTGATTAGCTGAAGCAGAAGAAGACTTAATGCAGGAAATTCAGGGCCAGCAGAGTTGTTGGAAGCCCGGCCCTCAGCCAGATGTGCAGGAGCAACCCCAGAGGGACACTGCAGAGCCGGCCTTCCAGAGTCTGCTGCTTCCAGCATGGCGGGGGAGTTGGTGGTGGTTCCAGGCCACACGCCTCCTTCCATCCACTCGCCCCGTCCATCCGGCCCACCCGCTGGGGTCAGAGCAGCCATGGACCAGGCTCTGGGACCTCCCCCACTACCCCATGCTTGCACTGGCTCCTCTTGACATAAGTCCCAAAGCGCCCCTCCCTGCTATTTCTTAGAGGTCAGAGTAGAAGCTCCCCAGTCTGAGTTTCGAAGCAGATTTCCACACCTCCACAAGGTGAAGCCACGCTCAAATCACACCTGCAGGCTTGCCTTGTATACAATCCAAGTATTGGAAAATCAAGTCCCCAAAGACCTGCCTTTGATGGGGGGGTGCCCGGGTGGTGAAGGGGCTGTCTGGCTATTTATCTTGCATTAGAGAGCCCTTGACTTCCTTTGCCCCTTTCTCAGCCATGCCGCGTTAGTGTTAGCACCTCTTCTCTGTCAGGCGTGGGTGGGAGGCGGGAATTAACCTACTGCTAAGTTAATCGCCAATTTTTGTTCATGAGTCATAATTGATCAGCAGTCCGTTTATGACCAACTTTGCTCTTTGACGCTTCAAACAGGCCTTTGTGCCTAATTACTGTGACTTCAAGTGTCTGTATAGTTCCAAGCTACCCCTCCATGTGGATGATTGTGTTTCCCGTTGTTCACGGAAACATTGCCGAGGGAGGATTCCAGGCGAGATGTTGTGTTTAGCAATCCCGAGCGCAGCGGGGGCCCGGGGGAGGGTTGGAGACCACGGGGGCAGCCACTGGCCTCCTGGTGCCTGCTCTTCTGACCCCAGCAGTAAATATCACTCCTTCAGAGATAGACTATTTAAAATGACCTGCCGCTCCCTCCTTGAAAGTTCCCAGGGGGCTAGTGAGAGGGGGAAGGGAGAGGATGCCCAGACCCCTCCAAGTCAAGGTGGAGGAGATTGCCTTCCCTGCACTAGTCCTGGCAGGTGTGGAGGGTTATGCTTTTACCCATCCAGGAATTAGGCACATCCAGGAAACATATTATTTTTTCCTTTAAAAAGAGAACATAATAGTGACTTGGCATATACTAGATGAGTCACCTCGGGTTTCTATGGCACCTTCTCTTTATGAATTTAAAATAGGATTTGATTTATACATAACAGCCATTTTTCCTTAATTTTGAGGGGTATGTGTTGATTGTGTATTATGAAGTAAAGTGTAATAATTACTTTACTAACAACGGCTGTTTTCATTTCCATTCTTCTAACCATATCAAATGAGATTCTTAGGGTTATTTTCTGAGTCATATAAACACCGGATAATCCCAGCTGCCCACTGCATAATCTCTCCCACCTCCCTACCCCATCTTGTGCTGTAAAATAATTAATAAAGTATGAGTGTGTGCGCAATTAGATGAGAATCTCATTCCAACTCGGAGATTCGGTGATATTTACCACCTGTCAAGCATTGCTCAGTGATTTGGGTGCTTTCACTTTTATCATCTTGTTTAATTCTTATAGTCCCTCTGTGCATTTTATAAATAAGGACACCCGGGCTCAGCAAAGTGAAGTCACTTTGCTAGGGTTGCTCAGCCAGGGAGTGACAGTGCTCTGAGCCTATCCCTACTCTGTTTCCTTCGCAAGATGTTCTCCCTGTGAACCCAGCCTTTATTCCTCTGAGTGTCCAAAGATGCCCCTGCCCTTCTGCTAGTGTGTGTGCTATGAAGTTGTTCATTTCAGTACCGTTGTGACTACTGAGCGAACACACAAGGGGCTGTCATGATTGCTTCACCCCTTCCTGCTTTGATCCCCATTTTACAGAGGTGCACAAAGAAGTTACAGGACTTGCCTAGGTGCGCAGGACGCAGTGGAGGAGGGATTTAAACCCAGTGTCCTTTCCTTGTCCCCTTATTTTTAACCTGTCTTGAGCTGTGAGCTTGGCAACAGTGGCTGGGGAGTATCCTTGTAACCTACCCAGGGCTTCACTTAATGTAAGTGAGTACTCTTGGGCAAATGACTTCCCCAGGTGTGGACCTGGAGAAGCTGGGCCTGCGTGTGGGAGGGCTCCTTATTCCCTGGGCACCTTCTTCCTCCTGCCTGAAAGTCCCACCTGGGACTGAACCCCAGACTGGAGTCCAGCTGAGACCCTCATCCTTTGCTCTGCCCCTCCCCCTGCCTATAACAGCTCCCACAGGAGAGGAGGGAAGGGGAAGGGACAGGCTAATGCTGGGCTGACCTGGACCCACACCCTGGGCGGGCCCCTTGCTGCTTGGCGGAGCCTTGGGCTCACTTCCCTCCTCTGCACTCTGGGAGGTTGTGGAAATGGAAAGGCACTAATCTGTGTGGAAATGGCAGATGTCTTATAATGGTATCTAAGAGTGAGTTGGAAACAGCATTTCTATGATAATCGGGCCTTTTGGTTGTTATTAAGGCCTTTCTAATTAAAATAGAATAAGGCTTGGTGGGGTGGAGATGCTGACTAGTGGCCACTTGGTCTTGCGAGGTAGGAGGAGTAGGAGTGAGGTGATGGGCCATGCCCGGGGGTGGGAGGGGCATGCCTTGGGTGGGACCAGTCAGGACACCCTGCTGCAGTGTGAGTGGCATGTGCTGGAGGTCACGCCTGTAGCTTTGTGACCGGGAGCTCTGGGTGCAAAGCCTGACTCTCCCTTCTCCATCTGTGGGGCTCTCGGTGCCCCTGGCCCCATCTGGAAAGTGGGATGGGACTGGTACCACCAGGTGGTCATGTGGATTCGATGGGGTACTAGCGCCTGTAAAGTACTTAGCAGGGTGCTGGCCCAGAGTAAGCATGTAATTATTACTGGCCATTAAGTCCTTCCTCAACTTCTGAAGGGTTCAAATGGCTACTGACTGTGAAGATAAAAGCCTCAGGGAGGGCGGTGAGAATAAACCCATGGTTGACTGAGCGTGCATTCCAAGTGCTGTTAGGTACCTGAGGAATATATTACACCCTTGTGTATTATCCCAATGATTAAAAGCAGAAATGATTATCCCTGTTATGAAGCAAAGAACCTGAAGCGCAGGGAGGTGAAAGTGGCTCGCCTGTCCCCAGCTGGAGAGACTAGGCAGGGCTGAGAGGGAGGTGGGCACCTAAAGGCCCTGAGGGGGTAGGCTGGGGTTCAGAGCAGGTGGACCCATCCCAGGGTTTGCCTGTAGGGTCTTGACTTGGCACCAGGTGAGTGGTCACATGTCACCAGGGTGGCTGCATCCTGAGTCTTATGACTCCTGGGCAATCCCATGTGAATTGCCTGCTTACCATGTGCCGGTGTGATAGACTGAAGGAGCAGATACTTCTCAAACATCGTCTGTTCTTGTTTCTTTCCAGTTCCAGTAAATAAAAACGTCTGTTGTACGAGCATGTTGATATTACAACAGTTCTTTGCTCTTCTGATCAACGGATAGTGCTTTGTACAAAGTTAGGGTTTAAGCTTCTCGCTGTCAACCAAGATTGGGATTCCCATCAAATTCCCTTCACGGGTCAATATCCAGGATGGCCTGCCATGGTGTTGGTTTCTTAAGGCTGTCAGCTGTTCCCTAAAGCCTGGGTTCCCAGTTTTTCTGAGTACAACGGTCCCTTTGTAACAGTTAGAAAAACCTTTCATATGACAGTAATTATGTTTCACAATCCCTCAAGAGGGAAAATATATTTCAGCAAAGGGACACTGAATTTTGAGGAGTGTCCAGGTGACATTGTATTTTATTAATCACATCAGTATCTAACACATATTTGAGAAATAATAAACTGTATATGTATGTGATGTGCTATTCATTCCGGGAGTACTTGTATACCTAGGATTCACATACAAAGAAATAGGGATCTGTATTTGGAGATTTAATATTTGTAGCTTCCCAAATAAGCAGATATGGCAGGCTGTCCTTTCACAGTTTGTTTTTAGCTCCTGGATACTTAGCTTGCAATTTTAGTGGGTTCCATCGGGGTGACTTGGGATCAGGATGCTTCTGCAATTGAAGAGGTTTGACCCCAGCTATGAGCAAAGTATAATTTTTTACTTCTGAAAATGATGTTCTTTTAAGGACAAAACTATTTTATTTTTAAAACCTCATGAATGAGCAGAATAATAGCCTGCAAGAGGTAACCAAACATGAACACAAATGTAAAAGATGTAGCAGGCTAAGATAACTAAACTGCAATGGTTAATTGCTGCTCAGTGCTATCTCATTCTTTATTTCATTTCTCCTTAGCTCCTAGGCACTAAAAGCCATGCTTAAGCATTGGCCACTACATCGCTTTCAAAGGGATTGAAGCATCATAGCTCAGGAGAGCTTTTAGCATTAGAAATACACAGGTGGTTTTGTCTTCTCAGGGATCCCGAGACACCCCAAGCCCCTCTCTTCTATCTGGACCCTCACAGGAGGCTCTAGGACTCCTGCAGGTGTGTTCGTCCCTCAGTAGCCCAGTCTTGTAAGGGACCTTCGCCTGTACTCAACTGTGAGAGACAGCTGGGTGTTGAGCTAATTTGAACTACGTCAGGTTGTAGATGTAGCTCGTGCTTAAGCGGGGTCTTCCATGGTATGTGTCGAGATCCTGAGGGTCTCATGGTGGGGTAGGGTCACCTGGTTCACTAGGTACGGGAGACACAGTGTCCAGGGTCCGTTACAGTTTTAGAGGCCCACGAAAGTGTTTTAATTTCTTTTAAAACCAGAAAGAAAACATAAACTTTAGGTCAAAGAAAAGGTTTTAATATGTGATATTAATGTATTCATCTCTGTACTAATGTAATAGTAAAATCTACTTTTTTTTTTAATCCGAGTCTTTTTTTTTTTTTTTTTTTTTGAGTCAGAGTCTCACTCTGTCTCCCAGGCTGCAGGGCAGTGACACGATCACAGCCACCGCAATCTTGACCTCCTGGACTCTGGCTACCCTTCCGCCTTAGCCTTCCAAGTAGCTGGAACTACAGTGCGTACTACCACATCTGGCTAATTTTCTGTTTTATTGTAGAGACAAGATCTCACCAAATTGCCTAGGCTGGTCTCAAACTCCTAGGCTCAGACAGTCCTCTCCCTTCAGCCTCCCAAAGTGCTGAGATTACAGGCTTGAGCCACCACGTTTGGCTGTATTTTTTGTTTTTGTTTTTTTAATGGAGGAAGGAGCACATGAGGACAGCAGTGTGTGGAGCCCAAGAAAGCCATAATGTGGCCCTGGGTAGGAATGAGACAGAGGGTCCTCAAGACCCAGGGATCTGCCCAAGCAGAGTCACAGAGGTGAGAATGACCTGAAGCAGGAAGGGCGTGCTCAGTGGCTTGGCTTAATGTTGCATGGGGTAGAACAGGACAGGAGGAGCTGCAGGGACACAGAAAAGGTTCCACCTCAGGCAGAGCCTGTTCTGAAGACAAATAGGCCTTGTTTCTGTAGGCTAAGGACCAAGTGCTCAGGGGTCTCAGGCTTTGGGGTCGCCAAGTGGTGGATACTTGGGATTTCAGGACCGTCAGTGTTTTAGTTAAACCAGAGAAAGGAAGGATTTCTTAAATATGGGGGTAGGGGCTGGTCCTAGTCCCAGCCTCGTTGCTGGGGGATAAGACATATTTGGCTGTGTTTCCTCATCTGAGTGGTGGCGGTAATTCACACAGATTTGCTCAGGGAGGTCCATAATACATGTTAAGAGCCTTCCCAGCCCAGGCCTGGCCTCTGGGCACTGTGAATGTTGGTCTCCTTCTCCTTTGCCTGCCTGCATTGCATCATTTCAGGAAGATCAGGGAGATGGAGGTGTGCTCACCTGGATTGCAGGTTGGCCCAGTATCAGCACTACTTGTGGCTGGTGCAGCCTCACCCTTCCAGGCTGACTCAGGAGGGCTGGGTGGGACCTTCTGGTGTTAAACAAGCTTTGCAGGTGAATCTGCTGTGTGGCCAGGGCTGAGAAATTAGCCTTAGCCTGAGCGTGTCTGGGCCATGGTCGGGCAGACTTGATTTCTAAGAAAGGGGCTCCCACCTTCCCTTGGGAGAGAGGGGACTGAGACCTTGTTGGGGAGGTTCCGAGAGTGCCAGCTGTGCTGGGCTGGTGGCATGCACCCCCATCTGCTCTGCACGGGCATAAACACTTCTTTGTCCTCAGCCTCCCATCTTCCTGGAGCATTTCTTCCTTTTGGCTCACAAAGTGGACAGGGAGGAGCAGCTCCTCCACACCCTAGGATTTCTTGATCCAGTTTGTCAACACACATTTATACAACTGTGGGCCCAGCGCTGTGATTTGAGGCAGAACGGCTAAGGAGAGGGCCATGTCTTCACAGCCTCACCTGATAGGGGACTCAGATGCATGGGTGACTCTTATCATACTCTAGATTAAAGTAAGCACTCCTGTGTGAGATGCTAACCTGGCAGGGATTCACAAATTCAGATTGTGGAGGGAGCATCTGAGTGGATCTAGAAAATTGAGACCCATTTCCCCACACAGGAAGGCTTTTCCAGTTGGAGGAAAGGTCCCGTGTGCATAGGAGGGCCATGTCTGGTGGGACGAGATAGGGATGTAGAGGGCTGTAGAGGGCAGAGGAGTTTCAAAGTAAGCTGCAGCCAAACTGGGGAGGTCCTACGTCCTAGAGGGAAGTGCTGATACCCCTTGGTAGTGATGGCCCTGTGGACCTGCAGACTGACTGCTCAGTCAAGACTCTGGAACCAGCAGCACCAGGCTTAGTGGAAACTGCAGAGCCCACCTGCATGTGAGTAGTGTGCACAGGATAGCCCTCTGCCTGCAAACAGGTCAGGAAATGTGATGGGGAAGCAAATCCACTTACGAGACAAAACAGAGATGGAATACTTAGGAGTGGTACTCGCGGGAGCTCTGTAGAACCTGTAGGAAGGACATGATAAGCTTGTCCTGGGGACACAAAAGAGTAGTTGTTAAATGGAGATGTTTAGCGTGTTCTGGCAAGAGAGAGATCAATATCTTCAATATTTTAGTTGTTTTCAAATTAATTTATGGATTTGATGCTATCTCTAGCCAGAATCTAGGTAAACCACCTACAGATATTAAAACATATTGTAAATTTATAATAATTTAAACATTTTGATTACAGGATGAGAATAGACAGCATGTCCATGGAACAGACTAGAAAGTCTAGCATATAGAATTTAATAGATTTTGCTTATGTTTAACCACTTGGGAAACCTTCAACACTCTCACTCATAACAAACTGTAAAATATATTCCACATGGATTGAACATTTTAATGTAAAAGTGAAATCATTAAAGTGCTAAAAGTAATTTAGATAAGTAATTAATTATGGGATGAGAAACATCTTTCTACACATGATACCAGAGACAGAAAAAAATGCCTGTAATGTATATGAAAAATTCTTTATTATATAAACAACTCTAATAATTGGCATGAACAACTCTTATTGTAAATGAACTTCTCAACAGAAAAGTAGATGAAGGATATGAATTAATGCACAAAAGGAAAAAAAAACTATTCTGAAATTCATATGAAACCAAAAAGAACCTGAATAGCCAAAGAAGTTCTAAGCAAAAAGAACAAAGCTGGAGGTATCACATTACGTAACTTCAAATTATATTACAAAGCTATAGAAACCAAAACAGCATGGTCAATGGAACAGAATAGAGAACCCAGAAATAAAGCCATATATCTGTAACCAATTGATCTTTAAAAAAGTCAGCGAGGACATACACTGGGGAAAGGACACCCTATCCAATGAATAGAGCTGGGAAAATTGGATTGCCATATGCAGAAGAGTGAAACTGCAACCCTATCTCCCAACATATACAAAATTCAACTCAAGATGGATTAAAGAGCTAAACATAATACCTTAGACTATAAAAATACTAGAAGAAAGCCTAGGGAAAACTTTTCTGAACATTAGTCATGGCAAAGAATTCATGACTAAGACCTCAAAAGCACAAGCAACAAGAACAAAAATAGATACATGGGATTTAATTAAACTAAAAAGCTTCTCCACAGCAAAACAACAACAACAATAATAATAATCAATAGAGTGAACAGATAACCTGTGGAATGGGAAAAAATATTTGTTAGCTATTTATCCAACAAGGGACTAATAACCAGAATTTGCAAGGAACTCAAATGACTGAACAAGAGAACAGGGAATGCTTATATACTGTTGGTGGGAATGTATATTAGTACATCCTCTATGGAAAACAGTATGAAGATTTCTCTGAGAGCTATCATCCAGCAATCCCACTATTGGGTATCTACCCAAAGGAAAATAAATCATTATATCAAAAAGAAATCCACATTCGTATATATGTTCATTGCAGCACTGTGCACAGTACCAAAGATATGGAATCAATATTATGTCCATTCATGGATGGTTGGATAAAGAAAAATTATATATGTATATAATATATTAATAATAATATATTAATATATATAATATATTATATATAATATAATATACATACACACAATGGAATACTATTCAGCTATGAAAAAGAATGAACCATGTATTTTGCAGCAATATGGATGGAACTGGAGGCCATTATCTGAAGTGAAACACTTCAGAAACAGACAAAGGCTACTTGTTGTCTCTTCTGTGCGAGAGCTAATGTGTATACATGAATGTAGAGCGTGGAATGATAGGCACTGGAGACTTGGAAGAGTGGGAGGGTGAGAGGAGGTGAGGGATGAGAAGCTACTTAATGGGTACAACGTCCATCATTCAAGCTGCAGATAAACTCATATGCCTTGGGAGTGGAACGTACACGTTTTCTGCCAAACAGTTTGGCAGTCTGTCTCAAAACCTTGAAAAGAATTCCTCCCTTTATCCTGGGGATTCCATTTCTAGGAATTTATCCCAAGGAAACAATTACATCTCCAGTCAGAAATTCCTATGCAAGGATGTTCATCCCCACGTTATTTATAAAGGTGAAAATTTGGAAGCGATTTGAACATCCCGTAATGGGGAATGAGTCATGTGTCTGCCGGAGTGCAGTCGAGCCCTTAGGAAGATTTCTAAAGGATGCTTAGTCACAAGGGAACTTCATGATCTAAGGCTAAGTGAAGACAGCAGGGAGGATGGTGGGCTGGAGCTGGAGGGAGAAGAGGGCTCATGAGAAAGAGGCGGAGGCCAGCAGGAAGATGGAGACAAAGGTGCCAGATGTGTTGGAGAGGAGGGTCGGCTTTATTTGTTCAGATCCCCTTTAGCACATTTGAATGGAGCAGGTGCTGGGTGCGTAATACTGTCATTCAGGCTAGGTTTAGACAAAGAGATGGTTCGGGTGAGTTATACCAAAGGAAGGGATGCTGACACCAGGCAGACTGTTGCTCAGGGTAATAGATGCTCTGCCCCATGTCCATGGCCCCTTGGCAGACTTTCTGCAGGGATCCACCCCTCTCCTGGCCCCTCACACCTTCCCTGGGGAGCTGGTGTTTTCACCTACCTCCTGTTTCCAGTGATGTAAAACTTTTAAAGGGAGGGGTTGTGTCCTACATAAAAACAAATTGCTATTTATGTGTGGGTGTAAGGGAAAGACCAAGAAGGAAACATTGAAATGTTATTTCTGGTTAGCTCTGTTAGAATTAAGAGAGGTTTAATTTTTTCCGTCTATTTTATAATCAGCATGGTTTATTTTATCGTTAAAAAACAACTTTATTGAGGTGTAACTGACATCGAATCTGCGCATAAAGTGCACAGTTTGGTAAGTTTCAACCTATGTATACACCCGTGAAACCAACACCACTGTCAAGATAGCGCATGTACTCATCACCTCAAAAGTCTCTCGTGGCCCTCTGTAACCTCTCCTTCCATCCCTCTACTTCCTGAATCCCCTGTAGGGCAACTACTGGTTCACTCTCTGTCACTTTTATTCAGTTTTCCGTGATTCCTAGAATTTTGTATAAGTGAAATCCTGCAGTATGTACCCCTTTTGGCTTCGTTTAGCCCTTGATTATTTTGTGATTCATCCAAGTAGTTCCATGTGTCAATTGTTTGTTTCGTTTTATCACTGAGTAGTATTCCTTTGTGAATATAGCACAGTTTTTTGTTTGTTTGTTTTTGTTTTTTGGCTTTTTTGAGTTGGAGTCTCACTCTGTCATCCAGGCTGGAGTCAGTGGCACGATCATGGCTACTGCAGCCTTCACATGCTAGGCTCAGGTGATCCTTCCACCTCAGCCTTCCAAGTAGCTGGAACCATAGGCATGTGCCACCATGCCTGGCTATTTTGTTTTTAATTTATTGTAGAAATGAGGCCTCACCAAGTTGCCCACACTGGTCTCAAACCCTTGTGCTCAGGCAATCTTCTTGCCTCCACCTCCCAAAGTGCTGGGATTACAGGCGTGAGCCACCACACCTGGCTAGTTTTAAAAATCCAATGAGTTTCTTTATAATTAGGATAATCCCCATTTTATTTTTCTAAACGTACCCTGATATTGACTGGTACAGTTTGGATCTGTGCCACCCATCACTCCCTGGAAGTTTGGGGCAGTTCTCCAGTCCTGACACTGTAACTCTGAGGGCAGCAGCCTTGCAAGTGCAGGGGTCTGCACGCTCTCATTTGCCAGACGCAGGACTTGGCCAAGGCTTTGGACACTTGAGCCACATATAGTGTGTGTCCTCATGGTGAGAGTTTTTATTTTGGCACCAAGGAGATTTAGTGCAGTCAACAGGCATGTGGAAGAGTTGCCTTTGTGTTTTGCCTTCATCAGAGAGTTAGAGAAAGCTTTGTTGAAAGAGCTTGACCTCTTGTCATAAATTGGCGTTGATTGACTTCCGCGTGTCATGGGTGCTCTTGCCTGGCACCCACACAAGGCTAACAGCTCTTTTCCTGCACTCCTACACGGTAGCCCACCCTCTGTGCAGGGCACCCCCCTTTTGACCTGCCCAGGGCAGCCCCCCTGCATACTCTGCGCTCTTGTCCTTCACATGGGCAGAGCTGATGGCCCTTCCCACTTTCCTCCCTGGGATCTTCACAAGGTCTTTCTCCAGGGTTCCTGATGCTCCCAGGTCTCCAGTGAGAGTCAAATTCCCACCAATCCCCAGGCACCTGGGTCCTGTGGTTTCCACGGCATGCTCCATGCCCCATGCATCGCTCCACTCTTCTCTGAGGGTCCAAGGAGATACCTCTTGTGTACTGAGGAGCGAGTCCACTGTGATATCTGCTTTGGCCACCTCCTGGGCATTGCCACCAAGGCCCCAAGAAAAGACTCAGCCACTGCTGGTTCCATGCAGAAAGGGGGAAGCCAGGGACGATGCATCTCCAGCACTCTGTGCCCCCTTGTCCCTGGGCCTGATACTCCTAAGGTCTGGCACATGATATCCTTGTCTGCCTTTCCTTATCATTCCAAGCATGAGTTGGACCCGGTCCCTGGGCCAGGCCATGCCAGGGACACTTCCATTCTGGCTAACCTCTCTCCCATCATGACTTCTCTACCCTGAGCACCCCTATGCCAACCCCTTCAACAAAATCACTCACACTGGCAGAGACTTATGACTGTGAACAGAGGCTGGTGCCAAAGGCCTGGATCCAAGATAGAGCTCTAAACCATACTCCTTCACCATCTGGGCACCTGCCAGCTGCAGGCACTGCCCCCAGGGGCTGGGTCCCTGCTCTGGGAGCAGCCTTCCCTTCCTTCTCTCTCAGGGGTCCTGGGGTCCTGGGATGATGCTTTCTAAACAGGCACAGGAGGAAGAGAGGCTGGCTGCCCAGGGCCTCCCCCCGGAAGGGTGCTAGTGGAACCTGTGCCCATGCCACCCGGCCTCAGGCCTCTGTCCATGGGCCCCACATTCAGCAGGCACTAATGGAGGGGCTTGTTGGTGGGGAGGGCCCTGGTTGTGAGGCCAGCTTGAGGAGTCATCTCCGTGCCCTTGCCATTTGGCTCCCAGGAGGCAGGTAAGGGCGGGCTGGGGACAGGAGGGCAAGGCGCCTCTCTGCCCCACAGAGGCTCCTTTAAAAAAAAAGTCTCCCTCCAAGAGGATGGAAACAAACAGTAAGCCTGCCTGGCCCACATCCAGCTGTGTAACCTTAGAGCCCCCGTTGGTGGTGACAGGACCCAGCTTATGTAATCTGAGGGCCAGAGTGGGGGCCGCAGGCTCTGCTGGAGGCCTCTGCAGGGCTCCTCCCTGGTGCCTCAGGCTCAGGTCTGGGTAGCAACCCAGGAAACCACCTGGGAGAGAGGGGGCAGAGGGAGTAAGCAGGGGGTGAAGCCCAGGAAGTGAGCCGGCTGGGAGGGGGCTTCTTGGTGGTGGGGGCTAGGAGATGGGGTGGGCAGGACCCTGTGGGGTGTCTCAGGGGCTCCTTTCCTGTGTCCGTGATGACGTGTGTTGATCCCCAGTGGCATTCCGGCTGCAGGTGGGTGGGACATCCCCTTCCCCCGGAAATCCACTCCATGATACTGGGCCAGGTATGAAGGTGTAGAAGGCAGTCCATTTCACTGCTGCTGTTTGAAGAGGCTGAACTGCTTCCTGGCACAGGAGGAGGCGGGAGGAGAAGACTTCCCTCTGAGGTCAGGAATTTCACCAACACAGTCACCTGGGCCCTTGGACTCTTGCCTTTTCCATGGCCCGGGCTTCTGCCTCGGATTCCTGGCTCTTGGGCACGAGTGGGGCACCTGACCAGGTGGCCAGTCCCTCACTGGTCAGGTGATGCTAAAAGCCTGCACTGCAGAGGCGATTTCTCAGCCTGTCAACAGGGCACATACTCTGCCCATCCTGGAGGGGAGGAAGCCAGGGCTCCGAGGCATTAAGGACCTGTCCTCAGGTCCTACTGCTATGCCTCAGTGGTGGAACTGGGAGCTGAGCCAACCTTGTATTCTCCCCATCGTGTCCTACCAGGTCCTGCTCAGGCCAGATACTTACTCAGGGCTTCCACACAGCTTAGCTTATTGAATCCCAAGACCAATCCCTGCAAGGTAGGTACTGCCTGATGTTTGATTCTGATGATTGTGGAGGCTCAGAGTATAAGACACTTGCCAAATTGCACAAATGTTCACCTTCAGAGCTTTCTGCTCCTGAAGACCACACTTTTCATGACTTCTCAGATGCCCAGACCTTCCCTTTGGGCAGGAGGTATGGTCCTGAGTGACTAAGGCATCAGCAGGTGGAGAGCCCGTCAGCCTACCATGTGGCCCTCTGCCCACACCCTCCAGTCCTGTCTTCTCAGAGCTGGCTCCAGGGGTCCTTCACAGTCTGACCACAGTGTTTCTTGTGTCTCATGCTTCCTCACACTCCCCGTAGGGTCTAACCTCCATACTCCCTGTTCTCCAAACATTCTCAACCACCACAGGCCTCACATCTGTGCCCTCTCTGCCCAAGGGCCCGCCCTCCCGGCGACTGCCCACAGGCTACCTTGAGGCCGCTCTGTGGGTTCTCTTCCCCTGCCTTGCCTCCTGGGCAGGGACGCCTGTGCCCTGGTCACTCCCCTCCTGCTCTGTACACGTTTCCTTTACAAGTGGGTTACAGACTTGTCTGTCTGTCTGCCTCCTCCACAGACTGAGCTTTCCTGAGAGAGTTTCTTCAAGCTACACCTTATGTTCTAGGGATTTGCAGAAAAACAACACATAAAATAGGTCTTCGGTAAGGTGGACCTGAATTTCTAGAGGTAATTCATCTCTTTTCTGATATAATGTTTTTTATGTTTGAGAAATCTGGTGGTATTGTAAGAAGATGCCATGTGATGAGATCAGTGTTAGTGGTAAAGAGTAACACAGGCTTAATTTTAAGTCCAGATTTTAACTCCATGATCGTGTGCTGTGAGTACAGGGTTGGGTGTCTCAAGAATGCACTGAGTTTGAAATGTGGACTCGGCTCCTATCAGTGTGACTTGGTGAAGGTGGTTAGAGGCCACAGAGCCACCCGCAAATTCTGCTGTCGGGCCTGAGGATGGACCCCTGGCCCTTGACTGATGCCCAGCTGGTGCCTTCCAGCCTTCCTTCCAGTCCCCGCCTCTGGGCGCCTCAGCAGTGAGTCAGAGCATGTGCAGCGTGGGCTTGTGCGGGTGGCAGGGAGCCCAGAATTAGCTCAGCTGTGTTTCTGCAGGGCTGCGGTGGGGAGGGGGAGGTTGTGCCAGGCAGGGGGCTGAGAAGCAGCAGCCCTGAGCCACAGTGGGTGTCAGCTCCCAGGAGCCATCACGGGCCCCAAGGCGTGCGGGGTATGTCTGCTTCATGCCTAGCACAAGCCCAGTGTAGATGAACAGAGGGTCAAGGGAACAGGCCTTATGAAACCATAGCTGTGTGATTCCCAGCATGCCATAGACAAAAGTGGGTGGCAGACGCGCATGGCCAGGTCGTGCCTGGGGAACGAGTGGCAGACAGGTGTGGGCATCACTGTGCTCCCTGTTCTGTCTGGCAGGGATGGCTAGCTCCGTGCCTTGTCCTGCCCCCGCACATCCAGACAGGCAGAGCTGAATTGGATTGTCAAAGAGCCAGTACCAGACAACGCACCTCCTCCTGTCTGGCATTCTTTTACTCTTTGCAGACTGTCTTTTTGTCTAAAAGGCAGAGAATTGTGAGCACAGGTACTTGAATACATTGCAAAATGTTTTTTATCTCCTTTGTGCTTTTTCCTGCTCACCCCCATCTCTGACACAGGTGTGACCCAGGATGCCAGTGGTTGTCACCAGAGAAAACAGGGAAGTGACACTTGTCACTATGCTACTCATCAGGGCAGAACACCAGGGCAGGCTTCGTGCCTCCTGGGGGTGGGGAGGGGCTGGGCACTTGTGTTGCCATCAAGTGAGTCAGCTAGATGGAACGGTAACATATTTACTCACAAGCATATCTGCATTGTTCTAGAAAAAGAATTTTTGAGGTTTTGGCATGTGGTTTGGGCATACGATGTTACCTCTGTGGTTTTCTTGTTGCCATGTGAAAGGCGGGCAGAGCGGAGTTGTTGGTGTGTTTGGGGCTTCTGTGGGCTTGATTATATGAGGAAGAAGACAAAGCATCCAGAAGTTCTCAGGGTGGCCCAGTGTTGAGGCTCAGCCAGGTGACTTCTGCCTGCAAGTCCTGGCCTGGCCTTGGTCAGCAGTGTGTGGACACAGGAGGCCACCCACTGGCGCCCTCTATGATAGAAGTCTCGGCAGCGCCTGTTCCTGTAGGTACCTTCCCTTCCTGCCCAGGCACTGGGGACTCCAGTTCAAATATGGTCCTCCTCTTTGATCCTTGGGCATGGGATGGTCTCAGGAATGGTGTGTTGTATCATACCTAGACCTAGCACATGAGGTGAGAAATTCTCATCTGTGAGAGTCCAGGGGCAGGAACTATGCCTCTGTCAGCCTTGTCCCTTCAGGGCCAAATATGCTCTTTGCATGTGAAGGCCCTCACTAAGTGCTTTGGGCTCCCAGTCTTCCACATGCCTCTGCTGGTAGCTGGGCCAGGCTCTGGGAGCCCACAAGTCTGGGGAAACTTCCCCGCCGATAAAGCCCTCTGTTCTTTTCAAGGCACAGCGTGTGCCCAACTGTTGTTTGAATCCTATATCCACTGTGAGGTGGGCAGGACCAGAATTAATATGCCCCTTTTGCAGTAGGAGATACCTGAGGCCCAAAAAAGAGGAAGGGACATGCCTGTGTTAGGAACATAATCATGGATGTAGGGGGAATCTCCCACCTGCTGCCTGGCATTGTCCTGCCAGGGCACACCACCTACAACTTCTCAATCTTTCTTTTTTTTTTTGGAGTTGGAGTCTCACTCGGTCGCCCAG
>NW_007246449.1:132427-226305 GCF_000164805.1 Carlito syrichta
CCGCGGGCACAGGCAATCCACTCACCTCAGCCTCCCAAAGGCACGGGATTACAGACTGAGCCACCGAGCTCGGCTTCAATCTTTCTTAAACAATAAAACATTTCGTAGGTTTTTCTGATTCTTTGCATCCAGCAAGCTTGTTGGAACCCAAGTCCAAGCTACCTTTCTTTTACTGAGAGGTGATTCTGTGCAGCCCTGAGCTAAACACTTTGTTTACATCACCTCATGCAACCCTCCTGTCATTCTGTGAGAGTAGGTGTCATTCTTAATGTTACTTTGCAGAAAAGGAAATGGCCTACTCAGGTCACCCAGCAGGTAAATGGACTACAGCCTGGCAGACTCCAAAACCCACACTCTGGCAGCAGGTGAGTGTGGGAGGGAACTCTGACCCCCTTGGCATCAAGGGTGTGCCTTGTTTTGGGGGCAATGATTTGTTGTTGTGAGTAGAAGTGACACGTTCTGTTGGGTCCTTGAAACAGTGATTGGGAAACAAAGAACTTCTCGGATTACGTTTTAGAGAAGACGCTGCAGTCTGCTGTTCTCAAAGGGTCTGTGAGTTTCCTTCCTGAGGGCAGGACTCAGCTTGTGGTCCCTGTTGCTTCCAGGTCTCTGAGATATGCTTCTTGCTGGTAGGAGCAACTGGAGGACTGGACGGAGCCCAGGTGGGAAGTGGCGTGAAGTGGGAGGAGAAGGAGCAGGATTCTTTCAAGTGTGATGTGGGAGAGAGAAGGTTACACAGTGAGGAAAAGGCATTACTGACCACTCTTGGTGTTGTCTTAAGCTGAGGGTTTGGAATCTGGACAAAATGCAGCTGTTTCCTTCTTCAGAATTAAATTTCTCCTTTTTGAGAGCTGCCTGAGCCCTGCCACCCATTCTTTTTGTTGTCGGCTTCTGTAACCACATGGCTGGCCATTTGCCACTCCCCACTGATGGGCTTTGTACCTCGGGGACAGGCTCTGTGAGTTTACAGGTGACACCGGAACAGGATTCTCTTGACTGAAAGGGAACCGGTTGTGGGGGGGTGGCAAAGTGGCCAGGTGGCTGGGGTGCACTAACAGATGGAGTGTTCCCCCGGGAGGCCGGCTGGTCTTGGCATCAGATTTCAGTGGGCCTTAGAGCAGGCAGGTCAGCAGCAGGAATGTGCTGGAGGGAGGAAATGCCATTTGTCCAGCCAGTGTTTGCCTGCATCGTGCAGCCTGACAGCTCAATTTGTTTGCACTTGCAGATTTCATGAACAGTGGTTTGATGACGATTGCTTGGGTCCAGATTACATGGAAACATTTAGAACCTCCTCTGGGGTTGAATCTTTTATCTAATAATTGTGACACTTTCTCAGATGTGTAATAGGGAGTTTTCTGAACTTGCCCACCCCTTCTAATCACAGTTACAGTGCATAGCTGTTACATGTAACTCAGAAGAACATGGAACCAAAATAAAGAGAATAATTTTATGAACAAATAAGTATCCCCTTATTTGCACAGGGAATCGAATGCAAATATCATAAGGATGATTAGGAATCTGCTGTTGCTGTCTCGGGTTCTTGAATCTCAGGGTATGCATAGAAACCTCACACAGAAATTGCTGGGCAGCTTTCTGCTGATCTTGTGTGAATCTTCATTGGAGAGACTTCCCAAGAATCTCTGAGGAAGCAGAGCTTCTGAGATGCTATTCACTGTGTAAAGCTTAAAATCAGGACATGTTTATACATCCTGTACCCTTAGTGTTTGCATGAAACTTTTATGTTTTTATTTTTTTATTTTTTTTTTGAGTTGGAGTCTCACTCTGTCGCCCAGACTGGAGTGTAGTGACCAATCCCGGCCACTGCAGCTTCAACCTGCTGGGCTCCGGCGATCCTTCCGCCTCAGCCTTCCGAGTAGCTGGAACTACAGGCGCGTGCTACCACGCCCAGCTGATTTTTGATTTATTGTAGAGATGAGGTCTCGCCTGCCCAGGCAGGTCTCGAACCCACGGGCTCAGGCAATCCACTCACCTCAGCCTCCCAAAGGCGCGGGATTACAGGCTGAGCCACTGAGCCCGGCTGCATGAAACTTTTAAACATGGGTAACTTTTAAACATTTCGAGTAGTGGGCTTTTTCTGTGTTTGAATCTCTGAACCTTTAGGATTATTCTGGCTACTTAAACAAATAAATATAGGGATCCAGTCCAGGCTGAGAGAAAATAGGTGTGGTATTAATGAAATTTATTTCTGTACCCTTCGACTTTTAGTGGAAATTGTGAGGCTCAGTTCACTTCTCAAGTGTGGGCCCCGCCTTGAATGTTGCTGTGTTACTGATCAAGGCAACACCAGAGAGGAGACGGTCATTGGACTATAAGCCACCTTGGAAACCTGAGCCTTGGTCTGTTGTCCAGGGCAAGTGGCAGCTTGTACCAAGGAAGGGAGGGGATGGCCCTTTCAAGTATTATCTACCTGATAGGCATTCACAGCGATAGGGTGAGTTTGGCTTTGGGTTCTTATTTGGGCTGATAAAATCTTTCTATTCACTCACAAGCTGTGAAGTTGATAAGCTGTTCAGAGACAATGGGATGGCAGAAACTGTAGGGGCACTCCAGCTGTGTGGCCAGGAGGGACTGCTAGCCTCTCCCCAACCCAGGCTGCTGCTTGCAGTGTCAGAGGCAGGCATTTGCTAGGAAAATAATGTTTGTCAGAGGGTTGGCTTAAAACAGCATTTGCGGGAGAGGCTCTCTGTGGCTCATTCCTGCCCCATGGCTGAGGATTTGGAATTGTCTAGAAGAGACTTGCTACCTGAGTGTGACCTCAGAGCTCTCTGGGTCACACATTTGGGCTCTTCTTCCCTTGTGGCTAGTTTCCCAGAGGAGACAGAGAGTCAGTCCACTGGTCACAGCTCTGAACGTGTAAGGAGCTTCTGGGGATTGTCAGCTTCTGGAGTGTGCCTGGGTTTGACAAAAAAAAAAAATCCTTGAGAAGAGGTCCTTTCACTCTAGCCTTGAAAGCTGTGTGTTTCTACCTCACATCAGAGATGAGAACTGGCCTCATGTTCTCTTGGGTTTATCTGAAGGTACACATTTTACTCCTGATCTTGTGAGATTTGGACAGGTGCTTAACAGGTGTGGCAGTATTAGCATTTTCTATTTCCAGAAAAACTCAATCTTTTTCATCTGGTCTTAGGGTATGTAGTTCATTTTGCAGTCTCTTCTACATAGCAACCAAAGTCACCTTTTAAAATCTAATCAGGCTGGGCTCGGTGACTCAGACTATAATCCCAGTACTTTGGGAGGCTGAGGTGAGTAGAGTGCCTGAGCACCCCCCAGGTTTGAGACCAGCCCAGGTAACTTGGCAAGACCTCATCTCTACAATAAATAAAAAATTAGCCAGGTGCAGTAGCGTGCACCTGTAATTCTGACTACTTGGAAGGCTGAAGTGGAAGGATCACCGGAGCTCAGCAGGTCGACACTGGGGTGTCCATGAGCATGCTACTGCACTCCAGCCTGGGTGACAGGGTGAGACTCCAACTCAAATAAATAAACAAACAAACAAACAAATAAATAAATAAAATGCAATCAGACTTCCAGTCCCTGACATGATGCAGTACTAAATACTGGATTTTCTCTTTTTTTCCTAAACAATTATGATATTGAACAAAATACATAAAGCAGCTTTTCAAGAATGGAATAGCACTTAATGCAGGTGTTTGATCCAATGAGAAGTGTGTAAGTCAAGGTCCGTATTTACCCTGGCTTTCTATCTGGGGGTGCCTTTAAAACCAAGGCACAGGGGAGCAGAGACCATCAGCAAGCTGAGCAGAAGAAACAACCATTAGAATTGGGAATGCTGAGACAACTGGAATTGGTGGGGTAGGGAATTGAAGAGGAGAGTTTTGAGAAGAGAGGGGACTTGGGAGGTCTTTAAAGTGGTCCTCTAGAGTTTTGCCTAAATACTAAGCTGCATTTACACAGAGCAACTCTCTTTGAGGCTTGGCAGAGAACACACTAGGTAGGGTGTTGGGGTGAGGATGGTGAGCTGAAGGTCACACAGTCAAACAGTGCTGTAGACTTAGAGTTCAAACCTGCTAACATGAGGAGACCTTCCTGAACACCTTGAACATTCACCTGAGATCATAGAAAGGTCATACCTTAGAAGGAGGGTTACTGTAGCCTAGACTAAAGACCACACTAAGCTCCCCATAACAAAACCTTAAAGCAAGTCTTGTTACATTCAAGATGCTATGCCAATCACAAACTGTCAACCAGAATAAAACTCAGCACTCTTCAAACAATTTTTTTTTTTGAGTTGGATTCTCACTCTGTCGCTCAGGCTGGAGTGCAGTGGCACACTCATGGCTACCTCAGCGTTGACCTGCTGGGCTCTGGCAGTCCTTCCGCTTCAGCCTTCGAAGTAGCCAGAACTACTGTGCCTGGCTAATTTTTTTTTACTTATTGTAGAGACAAGGTCTTGCTAAGTTGCCCAGGCTGGTCGAACCTGCAGGCTCAGGCAATCCACTCACCTTGGCCTCCCAAAGTGCTGGGATTACAGGCTGAGTCACCAAGCCCAGCCCAAACAAATTATTATCTACATTATCCAGCATACAATAAAAAAAAAATCACCAGACAGATAGGAAAATGAAACCAGTAACAAAGGGAAAAAGGTCAACAGATACTAACAGAATGAACAGATAGGAATTTCAGCAAAGAAATGTAAATACAAGAAACAGCCAAATGGAAATTCCAGAACTGGAAAAATACAAGATCTGAAATAAAAAATTCACTGCATGGATCTAAGAGCAGTTTGGACACTGGTAGAAGAAAATGTTAGTGAACTTGAAGACAAATCATTAGAAACCATTCAAAGGTGAGACACAGAGTGAAGAAACATTGAAAAGAGATGGGCACAGCCTCATTGACAAATGATAAATAATAATATCAAGTATAACATAGGTAAAATTGAAATTCTAGAAGACAAGAAAGACTGGAACAGAAACGATATTTGAGGAAATTTCTCCAAAATTGATTTTTAAAAAAATCTCAGCCTACAGGTTCCAGAATGTCAAGGAACTCCAAGCAAAGTAAATACAAAGAAAACCACATCGAGGCACACCAGAATGAAGTTGCTGAAAAACAAAGATGAAAATAAAATATTAAAGCATCCAGAGCAAAAAAGGCACTTTACACATAGGGGAACAAAAATAAGGTTATATATGAATCTAATCAAAAACAATGGTTACTGGAAATGGGACAGCATCTTTAAAGTTCCTGAAAAAATATATTTCAAAAATAAATGTGAGACAAAGACATTTTCAGATTGACAAAAGCTGACAGAAATTGTTCTTTACAGACTTGCAGTATCTTTCAAGGCTTCACTGGTAAATTTTAAAACACATTTTAAAAAGAGCACCAGTCTTACACAAAATCTTTCATAGAAAAGGAAGAGACATTTCTCAAATAATTTTATGAGGCCAATATAGTCACAATTTTTTTAGAAAGAAAAAGAAATTACAAATCAATATTATTCGTGAACATAGACAAAAACAAGAAAATACACAGTGAAATACAGTAATACATGAAAAGGATAATACCTCTTGACCAAATGGGGTTTACCTCAGGAATGCAAGGTTTGTTTGCATGTGAAACTCAATGAATTTTACATAATTGACCACCTACTTCTGATTAAAAACTCTTAGCAATTTAGGAATAGGAAGAAAATTCTGCAACCTGTTAAGATGTATTGTCAGCCTATTTTTAGGCTGAAGGCAAATACCACCAGGTAGAATATGGAGCCAGGTGAAGAAAAGAAAAGTGCCAGAAATGGGAAATAATGTGGTAAATATAAAAGAATTTGTTTTCTCATTTAAAAATTGCTTTAAAAGACAATTGAAGCTTTAAGGCAAAAATAATAACAATTTATTATGGAGTTTTTAATATATGTAGCGATAAATGGTTGACAAAGGATGGAGGTGGTTAAGTGAAGTATACAGGCAAGCAACAGAGAAAACACAACAAAAAGAAGTGATACATGAAAAAGATAATACCTCTTGACCAAATGGTGTTTCCCTCAGGAATGCAAGGTTGGTTTACATGTGAAACTCAGTGAATTTTACAGAATTGACAGCCTGCTTCTAATTAAAAACTCTTAGCAATCTAGGAATAGGAAGAAAATTCTGCAACCTGTTAAAATGTGTCTTCCAGTAAAACATAGTAGAGGCTATCATGTTCGGGCAAATTAAACAATGTCTTTCTCAACAACAGCAAAAAAGTATCTTCCAGAAACTGAGAGCTAAAGTTATTCTAAACAAAAAGAAATGAAAGGTTGGAAAGGAAGGAATGTTATTATCTTTATTTGCAAAAGATATAATTCCAAGTAATCTGCAAAAATGCTACTGGAACTAAAAGTAAATTTAGAAAGGGCATAGATTATATGGTCAATATGCAAAAATTATTCATATTTTTGCATACTAGCAAGAATAATTAGAAAATAATTAGAAAATGAAATTAATATATATCACATTGTGCCAGCCCTCTGCTCAGAACTTTCTGATGGCATTTTACTTCTCTTAGAATAAAATCCAAAGTCTGCTTTAAGGCCCACCTTGCTATTTACCCTCTCTTCCCCCATTGCCCGTCATGCCTCCGAGCTGTCACCTTTCTCCCTGGCTCTGTTCTAGGGCCTTTGAGCATGCTTTCTCCCATGCATGCACACACTCCCCCATGTATCTCTCGGTCTTACCCCTCACTTCATTCAGCTCTATGCTTAGCTGTCACCTTCTCAGACATGCCTTCCCTGATCACCTTAAATGGAATAGCACCTCCGCTTACCTTGCTTTACTTTTTTAAAACCCTCACTACCATCCGACACATTAGATGTCAGTTTGTTTATTGTCTTTCTCCATTTTTAGAACATGAGAACAAGGACTTTGTCTTTTGTGGTTGATCATTGTTGGATCTGCAGTGCCTAGCATGGTGCCTGGAACTTAGTGGCAGTCAACACATACTTGTTTCATGAATAATTGCAAAATGTAGTGCCAACATGGACAAAATCTGGGGGTAAGCATACTGAAATAAAAGTATCTAGTATGGTAGGCTTTTGGGTTTACCTTTTTCTTCTTAGAAAATCCGATTGAAAATCTTTTTCAATTAAATATTTTGATGCCATGCTGAGTCCTGAGGCAGCACAGGGCGTATCTCTAGGGGTGATCATGGATGCACCCATTGCTTGAGTGACACACCATCATTTGCAAAGTGCTTTCCTTGCCACATTGGATCTGCACAGGGCCCAGTGATATAAGTGGATAGTGTGGCGAGTCAGAGAGATCCAGTTACCTGCCCAGGGCTACACAGACAAACTGTGGCCAGGAGTCCTGGCTCTCAATCCTAGGTTCTTTTCCATTGCACCCTATGATGGGAGATGGGCCCTGTGACAGGGTTTTACATGGTTCCCATGGGCAAAATAGCGTCCCACCCCCTGGGACTGATCTTCATGAGGCTAAATGTTTTGTGCACATGTACCGAGGGTGAGGAGGCAGGTGGAGGAAGAAGAATTTTGCAGACTTTTTAGGTCTGTTTGAGAGGCAGGACCTGTGAAATGGAGGTAGGGACCAGGCCAGTATTTTCATGGCTCAAATGTTTTCATGTGTGAAGAGGCACAGACCCTACTAGTTTTGGGGCTGAGTGAGGGGCCCACTCACCCAGCCAGAGGGGCAACAAGGAGAGTCCCAGGAGACTGGAGGGCCCATGGGCACATGTGCTTCTGCTGGGGCCCAGTTCATGTCATATACGTTGCTTTGAGCAGTGTGGGGGCCTGCATGGGGAAATAAAGGTGGCTCTTTTCTTCTCTGCATGAAATGCATGTTAACAAACACTCGTAGTTCCATTGTCAAATGGAAGGCTAGGCGTTTGTGTGCAGAATCTCACTGGATCCTCAAAACGGACAAGAAAAAAAGGACACTTCCATCTGCTTAGGTGAAGAATCAGGCGGAGGGTGACCATGTGGATTTCCCAAGGTCATTCACTTATTAGGTGGCACACCTGGGGCAAGGATTCAGATCTTGAAACTCCAAGGCAAGCACTATCTTGGAGGGCTCCCACCGAGAGACAAATCCCCAGGGGGTGTGACTGGGACAAAGAGAGCTGTATGGGGAGTGTGATACCATAGTAGCTGCAGTGGCGAGGTTTCCTGGAGCTTTGTTCCCAAGGAATAGATGGATGAGGGCGGACCTAAAGTAGGGAAAGGGGGTTCAAGTGAACTCAGGGGAGGGTGGGTGGCATGAAGTGAGCACCTTGATTCACGCTGTTTTGCATTCAGGATCTAGTATCTCCGTAGTTCCCTTTTTATAACTCTCTCTTTGGGGATCATTTTACCTTGTCCTCACAGTGTTTGAGGGTGACAGGAGCTCTCAGTATCAATGACACCTGGGATGAAAGTGACTCAGGGCTCTCTTACATGAGGCTGCGTCCCTCTGTCTTGCAGATGTCATTCTAGGCACTGAGTGGCTGGGGGATCTGCCAGATATCAGTCGAAGGAGCACATTAGATCAAGGCCCAAGAAAGCACGACTTCTGACTGCAGCAGCATTTCTTGATTGCAAGACCACACTCATGTGCATGCCTGTGTGTATTGAAGGATAATACTAGAAAGTGCGTTTTTTCCTCATAATTTAGTGATGCCTCTGCTAAGACCAACTTGAAGAGCAATTATAGGGAGAGGCATGTTAACAGTGTTCAGTGCATTCTCAGTATTTGGGGCTAATCAGAACGCAAATGATTTTCATCACTGGTATATTGACACCTTAGGGAAAAAAATCTGTTCATTGACTGAAGTGTCTGTGGTGGTTTAGAGACTCTGTCTCATCCTCATGTCCAGCAAGATGTGGTTTGTCCCCAGGTGGAATTATTTAACAGTGAAGTGTGACATCCACCCAGTCCTTTGCCACACTGAGAAATTGTAAGAGGACCTCTTTATTTCTTACCTAGATGAAGTTTTAAAGAGTTGTGGGGAGATAACATGGGTTTTGAAACCAGGGGATTCTTACAAAGTGGTGTGTCTTGGGGCAGACCCCCTCCCACTATGGGAGCTTTTCTGTCCCTCAATAAATCCTGCTTTCCAAAAAACAAAAAACACATGGTGTGTCTTGGAGGTGGGCATTTGGCAGGTCTAGGACAGGGGGTCCCTCAGCCTGCTGGATCATGCATGGTCCATGTACTCTTAGGGATGGGGCAGTGAGCCAACTTGGTATAATCCTTGCATTGAGTCTGCAGCACCAAGGGCAGCTGAGGCCAGGAGTGAGCTCCTTGTGACTTCAGGCTGTTTTGATCAAGGTGCTGGCTCTGCCAGTTCTCACAGAACCCTAGGGCTCAGAAGGAAGTGAGCACTTCCCAGGCCTCTGCATCACTGAGATTGTGTCCTGAGGAAGAGAGGATGGCCCTGGCCCACAGCAGATGGGAGTGAGTACTTGGGTCACGTGAGTATGAGTGTCCCTCTCTACCACTGTGTAGTGTGAGGAGTGTGCTGATGCAACTTTCCGGTGGTACAGCCGCGGGGAAGAGTGCTGTCTCAGGACATCAAGCTTCCTAGGTGGGGGTAGTAAGAACTGGCCATAGTCATCAGGGCATTTAGTCTATTTTCCTAAGTAGATCTAGTAAACCAGTATCTAGTAGGGGTGTATTTTCTGGGACTTCTTTGCTTGCCTTGGAGAGATGACCTGTGGACTAGGATGTGTCCTCTGGAGGAAGAAGTGAATATTGAGCCTGGAATACTGACCCCAGAGATGAGGAGTCACTCAGGGTCGCAGAGCTCAGGGAGGCTGGGTCATGGTGAGTTCCTAGAGCTAGCCTTCTCAGGTGCTTCTGCCTAGTAAGGAGACCCCTGGCTGGACAGGATCCTAGGTCCTACAGACCTTTCCCTCCAGTTCTAAGGATGATCTGGCCCTGGCAGTAACTGGCAGCCCCTACCCATGCTCATTCAAAACTATTTTGAAAGCCTACAGCCAGGTTTGAGAGTTTAAGATGGTGGACATGTCTGCTCCAAAGACCAGAACACCTGTGCCCCACTGCTCAGGAGACCCCTGGCACTCACACACTCAGGGAGCCCACTTAATATTCCTAAGATCATTTGCTGGGTCTGGCTGGAATACCAAGTGAAAGGTCTTGTTCCCATCTTCGGAAAGGATTTTTTCCTGGCAGAGGGGAAGGGTCATCACTTCATAGTTGTCTGTGAATTCACCATTTTGGGTCATATGTGTGGCAAACTGTAAATCCTGCATCAGCTTCTCCAGGCTTTGAGGCTCCCTGACCCACTCTGCTGATGGGGAAAGCTTGGGGGACACTGTGGTTTTAATGGACCTTAAGGAAAGTGCAGTGAGGGCTGTGATATGCCTGGTGTAGGAAACCTCACAGTGGGTTCTGCGGCCCAGGGATCATCTAGGACGGTCTCCCTGGAGGACGGGGGGTGTGCCCCATCTCTGTTGTCAGTGCTGTGCTTATGCAGGCATTCACTGTCAAGTGAGAGTGTCATCCAGAGTTGCCTTCTAGCTCAAAATTCTGTGAACAGCTGAATATATGGTGGATACGCACCCTTAGTCACCTCTTATTTTTGTGGGAAAGGTAAGGGAAACAGATAACTAAATCTTGATTGTCACTCCTGGTTCGGTTTGTAAATAATGAAAGCAAGTTATTTTTTTCACCTTTCATTGGGTTACACGGAACATCCCTATTTTAGCAGTTAAAAATGACCAGAAACAATTATACCACACACAAACTTGAAGGAAATGACCGAAGCAATTATACCACACAAAATCTTGAGGGCTTTAGTGTTTCACTAATCTGTTTCAGCAGAAGTCACGGATTTTCTGCATACTCCATGTTATGAATTTGGTTTGCTGCGATCAAGGCACCTGTGACAGAGAGATGGCTTCTTTGGCATCCATGCAAGAGAAAACGTAGGAGCAAGGCGAATGTATATTTAGCCATGCTGTCAGTGCTTTCAAGTTTAATACCAGAAGGGTAAAAGGAACTAACCACCAATACATGCAACAGCTTGGGTGAATCTCATAAGCATCACGCTTCGTGAAGGAAGCCAGTCTGACTCAAAATGTTACATACTGTACGATTCCATTTTTGTGACATTCTCAAGAAGACAGAATAATGGTGATGCAGAACAGATCAGCGGTTGCCAGGGGTGAAGGGCGGAGAGTGTGTGACTGAAGGAGCAACCTGGGGGCGAACTCTAGGGGTGATGGGACAGTTCTCTATCCTGACTGTGGTGGTAGCTAAATGACTCTACACATGTGTCAAGACTCATGGACCTGTCCGCCATGTGATCCTTTAAAAACAACATAAAAGAATGCCAGAAGGGCAAGCAGTGCCTGCATGGTATAGTCACTGACCACAGGCTCAGTTGCACGCCTCCTCCTGCCCTCCCTTTCCTTCCCCGACACCCGCCAGACGCACCCTCCTCTGTGCTGAGGTTTTGAAACACTGCCCAACCCGGGGCCCACTTTGTTGTGAATGCCAGTCATCCTGCTGATGGCAGTTGTCAGGACTCACTCACAGTCAGCATCTGGTTTCCTCTGCTGCATAAAACATTGTGGAGTTTGCATCTCTGCTCCAGCCTTGCCCCTTAAGGTGTTTGGATGGATTTGGCAGGGGGTGGAGGTTGCTTTCTCTGTATTTATTTCCGGTTGTGTTTCTGTGAATGTTTCTATGACTGTGTTTGTTTCTGTGATATTGATGAATGATTCCTGTTCATCGCTTGATTTATTCCCTTCTTGTCTGAAGTTGTGCACATCCAAAACTGTCCCTAGCACAATGGTGCCTCATCTCAGTGAATGACTCCACCATCTACTAATGTGCCCACATTTGAAGCCTGGGTCAGTCTGCCACCTCTTCTCCTCAGTTCCCAGCCCTACTTCAGGTCCCATGTTCTCTGTATTCTGTTCTCAAATTGGCTCGCTCCTCTTGTCCTATGTCCCCACTGAGCCCTCCTGCCACAGCTCCCTCACTCCTGGTTCCATCCTTGACTTAGTTCCTTCGAACTACCATAAAAAAACTCCATAGATTGAGCAGATTATTTGTTCCTCACGTTTCTGGAGGCTGGAAGTCCGAGGTCAAGACTCCAGCATTTGTCTGTATAGCCCACTTTCTGGTTTATAGGCAGCTTCTTTTCACTGTGTCCTCACATAGCAGAAGGGACAAGCTTGCTCTCTGGTCTCTTTTACAAAGACACTAATCTTTTTTTTTTTTGAGTTGGAGTCTCGCTCTGTCACCCAGACTGGAGTGCAGTGGCCGCTCCCGGCCACCGCAGCCTCGACCTGCTGGGCTCCGGCGATCCTTCCGCCTCAACCTTCCAAGTAGCCGGAATTACAGGCATGCGCTACCACGCCTGGCTGATTTTTTGATTTATTGTAGAGATGAGATCTCGCTGCCCAGGCGGGTCTCGAACCTGCAGGCTCAGGCAATCCACTCACCTCAGCCTCCCAAAGGCGCGGGATTACAGGCTGAGCCACCGAGCCCAGCAAAGACACTAATCTTATTCATGAGGTCTCCATCTTCATGACCTAATCACCTCTCAAAGGCCTCGCCTCCTGACACCATTCCCTTGGGGGTTAAAATGTCAATATATGAATCATGTGGGAATACATTCAGACCACGGCAGCCCCGTAAACCAAAGGGATCTTCCTAACACTTGAACTTGATCATGTAATCCTGCAGCTGAATATTTTGCCATGTTCTCATTACCTTTAGAATAGAGGTCAAACACCTTGATGTGGCTTACTATTCTTGAATTGTCTCGCTTTCTTTTACTTATTTTCTAGCTTAATTCCCTTCTCCACCTTTGATCCAACTCTCAAAACTTCAGTGATATTGGAATTCTTCCAGTGCCTTGAGCAGAGCATGTTCTCTCCCTGCCTCTGGGCCTTTGAATATGCTATTCCCTATACTTGGAATCTTGTCTCCCCTGCCCCCCCGTACCACTGCCATACGTAGTCTTTATCTGGCAGGTTTTCTGTTCACCCACCCTTCTTCAGCGTAGCCCTTTCTTCTGGGCCGAGCATCCTTCCTTCCTGCCCTCAAAGCCACCGTTCTTCTGTCCTGGCACCTGCCACACCGTGTCATAATTTTCCCCAGATTGAGGCTGTAGGATCTCTGCCGGCAGTACTCTCCCTTTGTTGTCACTATTGTATCCTGGGCATCCTACAGGCATGATGCCTGTAGCCAGAAGGTGCTGAGAACAAGTTTTGTGATGAATGCACAAAGGCATCTGTAAAATCCCAGAGCGAAAAACCAACAGGAATTTAATGAGAGACATTAAAAATCCTCCTTTGTGCTGAGATTTAGAAATCCAGGGCCTACTTCCCCGAGTGTCATTCTGCTGACAACAGTTGTCAGGACTCACTCACTTTGAGGACAGTTGTCAGGACCCTCACGAGGTGTGGGCCCATCTTCTGACCTGCTTACAGTCTGGCCAGGGAGGTCATAACTGTTGAAAGATTTGAATAATAATTGCGCTAAACCATGCGACATGAGCTCCAGGTGCCATCAAGGGACAGGACAGCAGCTGAGGAGTTCAGGCTGTCAGAGAAAGGTTCACAGAGCTCGTTTTCCCAAATCATTTCTTGCCCATGTTCTCTTCACATGCAGATTGACCTCACTTCTCCCTCTGTGCAGGTTGCCACCCACCTACCAAGGCTAGGCCAGGAGGGCCCACCCTTCACTCCTCTGTGGACGACTCCAGGGAGCCCCGAGGTTTTTCTGTCACATCGGGGGATAAGTCACATCTCTGGCTGGTTATGTGGCCACCCTGCCTAGCCTTTTGTTCTTCCCTATACCTACAAAGATCGCCTTCCCCTTGGAAGACACAGTGTCTTAAGTTAAAGTTTGAGCATAAATGTCACTGACTCGACCCTATCATAGCCAGCTCCACTGGATGAGGAAGAGGAAGTGGTGTGTAGGGGAGGTGAGTGCAGACGCCGGAGTATCTGAGTGGGGTTTGAACTCTGTTGAAAGGAATGAACCCCTTGCTTCTAGACCCTGGCTGCCCATTGGATCACCCAGACAGCTTTAACACGGCCTGATGCCCATGCCCATTCCCAGCTAATTCAGTCAGATTCTCTGGGGTGGCACCCAGATAACCACTGTGCAGTCCATGGGCATTCAGGTGAGCTCAGATGGACACGACCGCAAGTATTTGCTAATTCAGATCCTTAATTGGGCTACCCATGGTTTCATGGGCTTCCTTAGTAAAAGACAGTCTGTTCAAAATGAGGAGGAGGTGTTTTTTTTTGTTTAAATTCTTTTAATTACGTGAGTAATTTGGTAAAACAAGCAAACAAACAAAAAACACTACAGAAGCAACGGAGGTAAAAAGTTATAATTCCTTCCTCCTAAGCCATTGTGTATCCTTCCAGATCTATTTTACAAGTTTACATAACAGGATGCAAACACAGACTCCTTCTGCACTCTTGATCGATGACAGCTGAGTGATGCCAGTGGCCCCTGGTTCTGTGGTGTGGTTAAGACAAATTGGTCCTGACACCTCCAGCCTGCTGAAGAGGTGCAGTCTTAGGTGGAGAGGATTTCTTTGGAGAATGTTACAGGGACCCTGTTTCCTTCCCTGTTCTCTCCTCTGCACTGAGGTGCCTGGAGGTTGGGGGTGACACCCTAGGGAGGGTCTCTCTGGACCGGTGGTACTCTTGCCAGGAATGAGGTCAGGGAAAGGGCTTCCCATAAGGGAGCCAATCCCAGAGTTTGTGAGTCAGCAGTGGGGAGGCCAGGCCTGGGTCTCAGGCCCGAAGAGCTGTGACTGAGATCTCTGGAGATAGCAGGAGCAGGTCCCACAGAATGAATTTAGTGAGAGTGTGAGGGGGAATGCAGTGGATTTTGCTTTCACTATGTGGAATCCAGCTGGGTCAATGGCTTCTTGCATTTACATTTATGTATAGATGCATACTGGGGTTTACATTTTTGCAAAATTGAAATCATTGCGTTTGTGTGATTTTTTGCAGATCCTTTTTTTTTTTTTTTTTTAAACTTCACAATATATTTCATAGGAACTTCTGTGTCAGTAAATAGATCTACCTCATTTCTTTTAACCACTTTGTAGTCATTAGCCAGTCCTGGACCAGGAGGTATTTATGATAGGTCTAATGTTTTAATACAAACCTGAATTCAGGAAACATATTCGTTTGTTTATCTATACATGCCTCTGTGAATATTTCTATAGAATAAATTCCCAGAGGTGGAAATGTTGGGTCAAAGATTTTGAGGGAAACTGCCAAGGAAGGTGGACATTTTTTAAAACTCCTACCACCAGCGTTTGGTAGTGCCAATTTCTCACATTGCCAATGAATAGTGTCTACCTTTTTTTGATTTCTAGAAGTCTGATTTTTACATCTAGTTTTTAGTGGGATCGCTCATTTTGTATACAAGGGGTTACCCCCAAAATACTGGAATTATCTTTTGGTGGGTGGGTCCCTTGTAGTACAGGCTTCCCCTGCTAGGTAAGTGCTCTAGGAATCCATCAGCTTCAGTGTACCAGCTAGAGTTGTCGTGAAAGGCTGCGTTCAGCTTCAGTGAATATTTTTTTGGGGTGAGGAGATCCTTTCAACGTGTTTGCCCATTTCATGGTGGGTGATTTACACAAACAGCATGTGACAGTGAAATTTTGTTCAGCAGTTTTTAACCAAAACGGCATGACCCCCGTGCCTCACCCTCCCTATTTACCTGGTCTTGACTCAAGTAACTTTTTGTTTGGTTCCCTGGTTTAAAAAGGCCTCAATGGGAAACAATATGCTGATGTGAAAGAGTCGAAACAAAAAAGGGCAGAAGTCATAAAAATTGATGAGTTCAGAAACCGTTTTGCGCAGTGGAAAAAGTGTGTTGCATCAAACGGAGAGTACTTTGAAGGTGACTGAACCTTAAACACGAATAAATACATAGATTTTTATAAATAAATTCTGGTTTTGGGGGGGTCCTCTCTCATATGCTTACTGGCCATTTGCTATCATGTGAACTTTTTTCACATATCCTTTGCCCACTTTTCAATTGAATTGTTTGCATTTTTCATATTGCTTTATGGGACTCTTTATAAATCAAAGATAAATACACATAAACATATCCTTTATTGTATATATTGTATATACTCCTTCCAGTCTGACTCATGCCTTTATTGAAAACTTACACAGTGTAGAAAGTTTTAGAAGAGATGAAATAGAAAGTCACAGACTTTTCTTTTTTTTTTTTTGAGTAGGAGTCTCACTCTGTCGCCCAGGCTGGAGTGCAGTGGCATACTCACAGCCACCCTAGTGTTGACCTGCTGGGCTCAGGCAATCCTTCTGCCTCAGCCTTCCGAGTAGCCAGAACTACAGGCGCAAGCTACATGCCCAGCAGATTTTTTTATTGTATTGTAGAGATGAAGTCTCACCATATTACCCAGGCTGGTCTCGAACCCGTGGGCTCAGGCAGTCCTCTCGCCTCAGCCTTCCAAAGTGCTGGGATTACAGGCTTGAGCCACTGTGCCCGGCCTGAAAGTCACATACTTTTAGGATCAGAACAAAAAGGAACAGGCTTATGATGTGCACACAACCTTCCAAATTATGTTCAACTTAACTGAAGAAAGGAAGGAAGGAAGGAAAGAAGGAAGGGAGGGAGGAAGGATGGATCTTGGATTTACATTGTTATAACTGTATTGGGTTGCTTTTGATTTATTTCCACCCTACTTTTTATTTATTTAATTTTTAATTTTTTGAATCAAGTTCTCACTCTGTCACCCATGCTTGTGTGATCATGACTCACTGCAATCTCGACATCCTGGGCTTAGGTGATCATTCTGCCTGAGCCTCTCAAGTAGCTAGGGCTACAGGTGTGAACCACCACACCCTGCTAACTTTTTGTTATTTTGTAGACATCAAGTCTTGCTATATTGTCTAAGCTGGTCTTGAGCTCTTGGGCTCAAGCAGTCCTTCCGCCTTGACCTTTCACCATGCCCGGCCCTCTTCTACTTTTTAAATACTTGAGATATAATCATATATCCCAAAATAAGGTTGTGAACCATTAACACTATCCAATTCCAGAACATTGTTATTACCCGCAAAAGAAACCATTTAGCTATTACAGGTTGAGGCTTCTAAATCCAAAAGTCTAAAATCCAAAATACCCCAAATCTGAAGCATTTTGAATGCTAATATGAAGCAAAAAAGAAATTCTCATTGTAAACAATGCAGATTTTGGATTTTTGGATTGTGGTTGATTAACTGGTAAGTATAATGCACATACTCCAAATTCCAAAATACTTGTGGTCGCAAGCACATTGGATAAGACAAATTCAACTTGTAGTATTCTTTAAATATTTGGTAGAATTCACCTGTGAAACTTGGGCTTTTCTTTGTGGAAAGTTATAAAATTCCTAATGCAGTCTCTTTAGATGTTATAGGTTTATTCATAATTTCTATTTCTTCTTGGGTCACTTTTGGTAGTTTGTATATTTCTAGGGCCTTGTCCATTTCATGTAGGTTATCTAATTTGTTGGCATACCATTGTTCATATTATTCCCTTGTAATACTTATTTCTGTAAGAGTGGTGACAATGGCCCCTCTTTCATTCTTTGTTTTGGTAATTTGAATCATCTGTCCTTTTTTCTTAGTCTAGCTAAAGGTTCATCAGTTTTATTGATGTTTTCAAAGAGCCAACTTTTGGTTTGTTCATTTTTCTTCTTGTTTTTCTGTTCTCAATTTCATTAATTTCTTCTCTAATTTTTATTATTCTTTTTTTCTGCTTGCTTTCTCTCGCTCTTTTTCTGATTTCTTAAGGTGGAAGTTTGTTGTTGTTGTTTTTTTATAGGCTGGAAAAAACACTAGTGTGCTCAAAATTTTATTGGATGATGTGATACAATGAGAGTTAAAGACAGGTACAGTCCCAATCCTCTTGAAGTTTACAGTCCAGTGGGGAAGATTAACATTAATCAAGTAATTCATATAATCACACAAACATAATTAACAAGGTACCTCTAATATAATTTTTGAAAATAATAAATTTTAGAGATACATACTGAATTATTTGAGATGAAATGTGAATTGTCTCAAAATAATCTTTTTTTTATTATCAATATTTTTTATTTTGATATTGTGGGGTACAGTTAAGCGTTAGGTATACAAATATGCTTCATTCAGGCCCCCTTGTTGATAACAGGTGTCTCCCCGTCCCCAGACAGCTGTTTGATACCATTAGTCACACCCCCCCCATAGTTTCCCACCACTGTCAGTCATTTTCTTATGGTAGTGCGTTGGATGATCAAGGTCCACTATATGAGTGAGAATATGTGATAATCAGATCTTTGTTTCTGTGAGAGGTCACTCAGTATCATAGACTCTAGTTCCCTCCAGGTTGCTGCGAAATTCATGATTTTGTTCTTTTTTAGGGCTGCATAGTATTCCATCATGTATATGTACCACATTTTTAAAATCCAGTCCTCTTTTGATGGACAGCATGGTTGGTTCCAGGTTCTTGCTGTTGTGAACAATGCTGCGATAAACATTCGTGTGCAGTTATCTTTTTTATAGAGTGATTTGAGTTCTTCAGGGTATATTCCCAGTAGGGGGATTGCAGGGTCATGTGGGAGGTTGATGTTTAGAGCTCTTAGGAATCACCACACTGCTTTCCACAGAGGTTGCACTAGTTTACACTCCCATCAACAGTGTAGGAGTGTTACCTTTTCACCACACCCTCTCCAACAGCTATTATTTTTTGAGTTATTGATAATTGCCATTCTGACTGGAGTTAGGTGGTATCTCAGTGTGGTTTTCATTTGCGTCTCCCTGATGATTAGTGAGGTTGAGCATTTCTTCACGTGTCTGTTGGCTGCTCGGATGTCTTCCTTTGTGAAGTGTCTGTTCATATCTTTTGCCCATTTTATAATGAGGTTGTTTGTTTTTTTTCTTTTCACCACGTTTGAGCTCCTTGTAGATCCAAGATGTTAAGCCTTTGTCAGAAATGGAGTTGGCAAATACTTTTTCCCAGTCTGTAGGCTGTCTTCCTGCTCTCTTGATGGTTTCTTTGGCTTTGCAGAAGCTTGTCAGTTTAATGAGGTCTCACTTGTCTATCTTATCCCTTATGGCCTGTGGGTTTCAAGTTTTGTTCAGGAATTGGATGCCAGTTCCAATTCCCATGAGGGTATGTCCTTCATTTTCTAAGGTTCTTATGGTTTGAGATTTTACATTTAGGTCTCTGATCCATTTGGAGTTAATTTTTGTGTATGGGGATAGATAGGGGGTCCCGTTTCAATCTTCTGCATGTGGTCAGCCAGTTTTCCTAGCACCATTTACTGAATAGGTTCTCCTCTCCCCAGTGACAGGTGGTGGAGGGTTTGTCGAAGATGAGTTGGTTGAGAAATTGAGGTTTTGCTTCTGGGATCTCAATTCCATTCCATTGATCTATATGCCTGTTCCTATACCAATACCAAGCTGTTTTGATGATTGTAGCTTTATAGTAAAGTTTGAAGTCTGGAAATGTGATACCACCTGCTTTGTTTTTTTGCTGAGGATTGTTCTGGCTATTCTTGGTCATTTGTGTTTCCATATGAATTCCTGTGTTGTTTTTTCTAGGTCTGAGAATAATGTTGCTGGTAATTTTATAGGTATTGCATTGAATCTGTAGATTGCCTTAGGTAAGATGGACATCTTCACAATGTTGATTCTTCCAATCCATGAGCATGGGATATTTTTCTACGTGTTTGTGTCATCTTTGATTTCTTTGAGCAGTGTTTTGTAGTTTTCATTGTAAAGGTCTTTCACATCTCTGGTTAGGAAGATGCCAAGGTATTTCATTTTTTTGTGGCTATTGTGAATGGAATTGTGCTTCTTATTAGGGTTTCTGTTTGTTTATTATTGGTGTAAAGAAATGCGATTGTCTTTTGCACATTTATTTTATATCCTGAGACTTTGCCAAAGGCTTTTATCAGTGTAAGGAGGTTTTTGACAGATTCTCTTGGGTTTTCAAGGTACACCATCATGTCATCTGCAAAGAGAGATAATTTGACTTCCTCTTTTCCTGTTTGGATACCCCTGATTGCCTTCTCTTCTCTGATTGCTGTAGCCAGGACTTCCAATACTATGTTGAACAGGAGGGGTGAGAGTGGGCATCCTTGTCTTGTTCCAGTTTTCAGGGGAAATGGTTTCAATATTTGTCCGTTTAGGAATATGCTGGCTGTGGGTTTCTCGTAGATGGCTTTTATTACTTTGAAGTATGTTTCCTGTATGCCTAGATGTTCGAGGGTTTTTATTAAGAAGGGGAGCTGAATTTTATCAAAAGCTTTTTCTGCATCTAATGATATAATCATGTGGTTTTTGTTTTGACATCAAGGTGGAAGTTTATGCTATTGATTTGAGATCTTTCTTCTTTCTTAATATAGTCATTTATCACTATGCAAGCACTGTTGCAGCCTTATCCCATAAGTTTCTATATGTTGCGGTTTTTTGTTTATTAATATAAAAGTATTTTCTAATTTATCTTGTGATTTCTTCTTTGATCCACTGGTTATTTAGGAATGTATTGTTTAATTTCCACATATTTGTGAATTTCCCAGATTTTCTTTTGTCATCGATTTCTAACTTAATTCTTTTGTGATTGGTGAACATGCCTTGTATGGTTTAAATCTTTTTAAATTTAATGAGACTTATTTTATGACCTAACAGATATTCTATTCTGGAGAATTCTCCATGTGCCTTTGAGAAAAAGGTGCATTCTGCTGTTAATGTGTGACTATTCTATAGATGTCTGTTAGGACTAGTTAGTTTATCACGTTGTTCAAATTTTCTACTTCCTTGTTGATCTTATGTCTAGTTTTACTATTAATTGAAATGATTGCAATCTATTGATTGCAGTAATAGATTGCAGCTATTACTGCTGAATTGTCTATTTCTTCCTTCAGTTTTGTCAGTTTTGCTTTATGTATTTTGGGCCTCTGTTATTAGATGTGCATATGTGTATAATTGTTAAGTCTTCATTCATTGGTCCTTTTATCATTATACAATTTTCTGCTTAGTCTCTAGTAATTTTTGTCTTGAATAGACAACATTTTGTCTGATGCTAATGTAGCTGCTCTAGCTCCGTTTTGGTTACTGTTTACATAGGATATCTTTTTTCTCCTCTTTTACTTTCAACCTGTTTGTGTCTTTGAATTTAAAGTGTGTCTTTTCTATACAGCACATCTAGTTAGATTTATTTTTAATTAGTTCTGTCAGTCTCTGCTTTTTAACAGGAGTATTTAATCCATTTTTATTTAATGTATTTATTAATAGGTAGAATTTACATCTGTCAGTTTGCCTTTTGGTTTCTTTAGGTCTCTTGCTTTTTTATGCTTCTCTATTCCTCCATTGCTGCCTCTTTTCATGTTAAATAGATATTTCTCTAGTGTATCATTTTAATTCCCTTGCCATTTCTTTCACCATTGTGCTAGTTTCTTCATAGTTGCTCTGGGGATTACAATTTGCATCTTAATTTATAATAATCTAGTTTGTATTAATACCAACTTAATTTCAATATAGGTATAAGAACTTTGCTTTTATATACCTCCATTCCCTACTTTCTATTCTGTGCTATTATTGTCATACAAATTGTATCTTTATATGCTCATTAACACAATTTGTAGTTACTACCTTTTGCAATTGTCTTTGAAGTTAGAAGGAAAAAAGAGTTCCATCAAAAACACATTTAAACTGTCTTGTATATTTGCCTATGTAATTACCTTTACTAGTACTATATTTTTTTCATGTGCATTTGAATGACTGTCTAATACCCATTTCATGTAGGGCAGGTTTACTAGTGACCATTTTCTCTATGGTTTTGTTTATCTGGAAATGCCTTAACTTATTTTAATTTTTCCTTCTTTTAAAAATTGAGATGAAATTCATATAACATAAAATTAACCATTTTAAAGTGAACAATTTAGTGACATTTAGTACATTCACAATGCTGTGTAACCACCACCTCTAGTTCCAAAACATTTTCTTCGTCTTTGGAAGCACTATACTATAAGTTGTTCCTCATTCTTTCATTTTTGAAGAATCTAGTGTTCTTGGTCCGTGGGCTTTTTTCTTTCAGCCTGAATAGTTCACCTCATTGCCTTCTGGCCTCCATGCCTTCTCATGAAAAATCAGTCTTACTGAAGGTAAGTATATGTGATAAGTCATTTCTTTAGCGCTGCTTTCAAGATTCTCTATTAGACTTTGACAATTTGATTATGATATGTCTAGGTATGAATCTCTTTGAGTTTATCCTACTTGGAGTTCATTGAGCTTCTTGTATGTGCAGATTGTGTTTTCCTCAAAGTTTGGAAGTATTCAGTTACTAGTTCTTTACGTGTTCTTTCTGCACCTTTCTCTGTTTCCTCTCTTTCTGAGACTCTCAATTTGCACATGTTGGTATGCTCAGTGTTGTCCCCCTACAGGTCTTTGAGGCTCTGTTCATTTTTCTTCATTGTTACTTTGTTTTCTATTCCTTAAGCAGGCTAGTCTCATTTGATATGTCTTCAAAATACTGAATTTTTTTCTGCCAGCTCAGGTATGCTATTGAACCCCTCTAGTGATTTTAAATTTCAGTTATTAGACTTTTCAACTCCAGAATTCCTGTTTGGTTATCTTTAAAATTTTTTTTATTTGTAGTCTATATTTAGTGAAACATCATTCTCATACTTTTCTTCAATGTCTTGTTTATTTGAACATAATTGAAACAATTAATTTCCTTGTCTAGTAAGTCTTCCATCTGGACTTCCTATGTGTGGATGATACTTTCTTGTTTCTTTTCAGGTCTTATAATTTTTTGCTGAAAATTTTAAAAACATGATGTGCCAACTTGAAATATCAGATTTTCTCTTCTTCCTCAAGGTTTGTTGTTATTGCTGTTTGTTGCTGTTGTTTGTTTACTGACTTTTCTGAACTAATTCTGTAAAGTCTATATATTTTTGTCATATGTGGTCACTGAAGTCTCTACTTAGTTAGCTTAGTGATCAGTGAATGATCGAACAAAGCTTTCCTTACACGTTTAGAACTAAATCATCCAATTTTTGCTGAAAGACTGTGCATGTCTGGACACTCCTTTTAATACTCAACTGGGAAATTGACAACCGTCTAAACCCTCACTTCCTACTTGTGCAGAACTTCAAAGTCAGTCAGCCTTGAGAGTTTGGGGCCTTCTGAAGTATTTCCTGAGTGTATGTACAACCCTACATGTGATATTCTAGGTACCCAGGAATAGACTGAACTTCCTTTTTTTTTTGAGTTGGAGTCTCACTCTGTCATCCAGCCTTGACCTGCTGGACTCCGGAGATCCTTCCGCCTCAGTCTTCTAAGTAGCTGGAACTACAGGCGTGCACTACCATGCCCGGCTAATTTTTTATTTATTGTGGAGATGAGGTCTTGCCAAATTGCCCAGGTGGTTCTTGAACCCGTGGGCTCAGGCAATCCACTTGCCTTGGCCTCCCAAAGTGCTGGTATTACAAGCCACCAAGCCCAGCCTTGGACTTCCTTGTAAGTTTTTTTTTTTTTGAGTTGGAATCTCACTCTGTTGCCTAGGCTGGAGTGCAGTGGCATACTCACAGCCACCCCAGCATTGACCTGCTGTACTCCAACAATCCTTCTGCCTCAGCCCTCTAAGAAGCTGGTGCTACAGGTGCACCCTACCATGCCTGGCTAAGTTTTGATTTATTGTAGAGACAAGGTCTCACCAAGGTGCCCTGGCTGATCTTGAATCTGCAGGCTCAGGCGATCCACTAGCCTCAGCCTCCCAAAGTGCTGGGATTATAGACTGAGCCACCAAGCCCAGCCTCTTTTTTTTTTTTTTTGTTAGCCAATCTGTTGTTTGCCCCAACTGTTATCCACTGCCTCAGGCAACTGTGAAGTTAAATATTTGCCTATAATTGTCTTCAACAAGCATCTCTGTGGGAGAAAAGGATTTTCACATTGGGTGATCTCTGACTTTCTGCTTTCTAGAGAACCAACAGCCAGGTCAAATAATGACAGTTCTCTGAGACTAGAACTTAGAAGATGTTTAAACCCAGTTCTTTTCCCTCCAGTGGCTGCTAGGCTGTCGATTTATGCAATAAGTGTAAAGCTGTTGGTTATCAAGGTTGTCATGGAACTAGAGAGCAGGAGACTGGAATATAGCAAGCCAAAACCTCAAAGCTCACTCTTTTTTTACTGAGATTCAACTGTTTTTCTGGAATAAATGCTCCCTGAATTGTTGTATTAGTTTCCAGAGTTCTGACAAAGTTCATTTTGACTTTTTGTTTTTGCTAGTTTTTTCATTATTTCTGTGGTGGAGAGAATTTTTGGAGGTCCTTATTTTGCCATTTTCACTGATGTCACTTGCTTTTGGTTTTATTATTAAAAGTCTTTTGAGTCACAGTTGAATGTTTGGTGTCATATTTGATGAGGTAAGAGAACTCAGTTTTGCTACTAATTCGTTCTGTGTCCTGCGGCAAGTTACAGAACCTGTCAACCTCAGTTTGAAAAATTCTTGGTTGGTTGCCAAGTGAGAGCTCCAGTTTTTACTGCCTCTGAGATTCTGAACATCTGAAGGCTGTATTTTCATCTGTGTTTTCTATTGTTCCCTTATGCAGTTTTATTGAGCTTTTTTTAAATTCCCACCACAACCTGTCAATCATATTTTCATGATAACAATTTCATCCTGAATTATAAACATTAGCATCCAGCAGATCATTATGGATCTTGGTTATTATTTATTCTTGCTGAGAAACTTTAAAAATGTAGTTGCTATGTATTTTACCACCATAAAAAAAATGGGGGGAAAATGCAGCTGCTTTTCCCACATCCTCCCCTTGATTTAGCAGCTCCTTAGCATGAAGGTGAAGGGTTGGCCACTAAATTAGTCTTAGTATAGTATATTGCAATCAAGTCTGGAGTTGAGATGCCCTATCATCCAAGCCATATATCTCTTGCATCCTTTACAGTTGCTGAAGAATTGACCCCGACAGCAGGTTTCAGTCACGCTCTTGGCTAGATCATCTCCATAAACTGCAACCCATGTACTTGAGGTTCTACTTCCTTGTTATGGTCCCATAGTACAGATGCCTAACTGCCACAGATACACATGCTCCCATACTCCTCTACACCTTTCGGGGCTCAGGGACTTCTCATTACCCTCCTTGTGAGCTAAAGCTGACTCAGTGCTTCCTGGTTCCAGGGTCTGAGAACAGGGCAAAGGATCTGATGCCGCTCTCTGGAAGGCCCAAGTTCATTCTCCCATTTTTCAGGCGCCTTCAGGTGGGGCTATGTCTTGGTCTTGTAGGGCTGCTCTAACCGAATACCAGAAACTGAGTGGCTTGTAAACTACAGGAATTCATTTCTTATAGTTCTGGGAGCTGAGAAGTCCAAGAACAAGGTGCTGGCAGAATTGATGTCTGGTAAGGGCTTGCTTCTTGGTGCGTGGAGGACCATCTTCTCACTGTGTCCTCACATGGCAGAAGGATTGAAGAGTCCTCTGGGGCCTCTTTTATACGGGTACTAATACCATTTATGAGTGTTCCACTCTCATGGCCTAATCACCTCCCAAAGACCCCACCTCCATATACCATCACATCGGGGATTAGCTTTCAACATATGGATTTATGGTGGGGGGGGGTGGCAGTCACAATAATTTTGTCTCTAGCAGGATCATCTTTACATTCTTCTCTCCACTGGAGTTAGGTTGGGTGGCAGTGATAGGCTGGGATGCCCTGGTGGTGAGGTCAGGCAGACTGGCTCTCTGTGGCTGTGGGAGAGAGTAGGGTCTAGGTCCGGCCGCACCATCTCAACTCCTTTTTTACCTGCTTCCAGCCCTGCATGTTTTCTTCTCCGTGGGCCTGTGCGTGAGGTTGTGATAGGTCCCTGGCAACATCTGGTCATTGTCCTCCCTTTCCCCCTGTGTTGAGCCCTTCCTGCTGGCCCTGTGGGCTGTGCACGCCTCTGGGTTATCTGGCCAGTGCAGGGAATTTGCTGCCGATCCAGGCTCTCTCTTGGACTCAGTTCTGCTCATCCATGGCAGAAAGGGGCAGGTTTTGCTGTGTGCTCCCAGGGCCTCATTGGCACCAGATTCTGCCCCAACATCCCCCTCACACCCTCTGCTGGCTGGAGTTTTAGGCGGATGGAGCACCTGTGGGTCTGCTGTCCCTTACCACCACTCCCAACAGGCCGTTCCCCAGCTATAGATCATCTCCTGTGGGCGGCACTATTTCTGAATCCCAGTGAGTGAGGACAGGACAGCCAGAGCAGGCCTGTGTGGAGGTGGTGTGGGAGGGTGCCCATGTGCTGCGTTTTGAGAGATGCCAAAAATAACAGTGAGCAATAGTCCCTTCCATTAGCTTCATCCCTCCTTTATGCATTACATCATCTTATTTGGTCCCGAACAGCAGCCTGTATGACAGGCCTTGTCATCCCCTTTTGATAGGAGAGAAACTTACTAGCCTCAGGCTGGCAAGTGACACCAGGACTTCAGTGTAGACAGAAATTGGAATTCTTTCTGTTCTACTCAGGCTCAGGTTTATCCCTTCATTTGGATGGTAGAGTTTTATCAGATTCTCTGGCTCATTGCCCTAGCTGCTCTTTACGTTAGCTTTATGCAAACGTGCTCTTCCTAAGGTTGCACAGAACCAATGAGAGCAACCTACTGGCTGTCCCTTGTTGAGCACCTGATATTTGCAAAGCCCCAGGCTTGGCTCCTGAGGGGCGGGTCTCAGCTCACTAGTGCAGGTGCCTGAGGAACACAATTTTCAGCTTCTTTTCTGCTTTGAGCCTCGAGGGCTGACTGCCCGCCATCTTAATCTCAGTCAACCTGGTGTTTCTTCCAGCCTTCATTGCCCAGGAGGTGGCATTTAAGTTCTGGGAGGTGGATTGTGGTGCCAAGATGTCTGGATGGGAGAAACACTGCTGGTCCTTCATACAATTTGTCCAGTCCATCGAGACCTCTATCCTCTCCCTTCTGTGCCGGTCACTATTGGTTGGCTTGAGTCTCCCCTCATGGTGGTTCCTTTGCATTTGGTGACCTGCTCCATCCTAAAAGCTGCCTCTTGCAGCTCTTTCTACTCAAGAAGCTTGCTGCCACCTCTTGTGTCTACTTAGGTCTGTCTCATTCTAAGGCCCTTCATCCTTTGATCGATTCTTTCCCACCTGGAAGTAGGGAGGGCATCAGAATGCACTGGACACATGCAGGAGATGGGCCAGAGCTTGGAGTTTGCTTATTGTGCTGCTCACTGAGTATTCAAAAGTGACTCTGATACAAAGGCATAATGCCCCGTAAATCTGCAACAAACTGATGCTTCCTTTATTGATACCTTCCTTACAGTTTGTCCCAACTTGTCCTGGCTGCAGCTGAAAGTCTTAAAAGTGTACCAGACTCCTGAGTCCTATAGATCTAAAAATGGAACCCAAGAAAGCATGTCCAAGGCAGCTTCAGAGTGTTCAAATGGTTTGACATCACTCAGCCAACCCCTGTTTGCTTTGGGAATTAGGTGGGATTCTATCTTTTGCAGGTAAGGCTTGCAAAAGCTTGTTTGGCTTTTAAGACAGCAGAGAGACAGGTTTCATGGCTCATATAACTGGGAGGTCACAGATACCTGGCTTCAGGAATAGCTGGATCCAGGACTCCAAACAGAGCTCCCAGGTATGCTTACTTTTCCCTCTCCAGTTCTTGGTACTTCTTTCCTCTGTAGACTCACATCTTCCCAACAAAAAGGAAATATTCTCTTTTAGTAATTCCAAAAAGCTTTCACTCTCCTTGGCCCGAAACCAGTCTCATGTCCGTCCCTGGAACAACCACTTGTGCCAGGGAGAGGGAACTGCATTGACCTGCTCAGGCGTGTGTCACCTCTCTGGCTCTTGTCTTGGACTATACCACATGTTAAGAGTCCGGCTTTGGCAGGTTCTTACTGAGTTCCTGGGCATCTGAGCTTGGGTGAGTTCAGTTTCCAGCCCTGCAGGAGAAGCGGTTCCTCTGCTCAGTAGCACCTGGGAGCAGAGCTGCCCTCACCACTGGTTCTGAGTGGGATGCAGCCTCCATTGGCTTTAATCCCTCTGGATGCGTTCCCATTTCTAGAAGCTGCAGTCCCTCAGTTCTCCTTTATTTGATCTTCAGTGGCTCAAAGGAAAACCTTTTGTCCCGGAGACTCTGTAGCATGGGTTGTGGAACCACATGCCCCCAGCCTCCCCATATTTTATGTTTTAGATCCACTCTCCTACTGTTCCTAGACCCTTATCCAGAGTTGGAAAGCATCACGCCCCTGCCCAGGGAACTCCAGTTGCCTGGCCCTTCTGAATGCAGCCTAGCCACGATTAGAGGGCGGATCTTTCTGAGATGCTACCCTGAGCCTGAGTAAGAGGCACTTCTCAGAAATAGACTAGATCGACTTCAAGGATCTCTTCACACTCCCCTCAATGACATTGTGGGCCCAGCGACTGCCACTAGGTCACCAGGAGAACCTTTGGCCATGAATGACTTCCATCACCTGGGTAGTGCAGGCACCAAGCTCCTGAAGCTCCTTACCTTGTGGGTAAGCATCATGTGCGTATACATGGGGAGTGTTCTCCAGCAGAAGACTCACCTAATGACATGAGGGTCACATTCAAAGGTCTTGACACACCTCTAGAACAGAGGTTCTCTAAGCTGCCTATATTCTGAAATACCTAGGGAGCTTTAAAAAATGACTGACACCTGGGCCCCACTGCCAGCAGTTGGGCTGGGCCATGACCTGAGTATCAGGATTTTTTAAAGCTCCCAGGTGATCTTGATGTGCAACCAAGACTGAGAACAAGAGATTTGAAGCAGTGGTTCTCAAATGTGAATGTGCAGAGGAATTATCTAGTGATCTTGTTACAGTGTAGATTCTGATTCAGAATCTGGGTAAAGCCTGAGACTCTGTATTTCTGACCAACTCCCTGGTGGGGCTGAGGTTGCTGGACCTGGGTGGCACTTTGAGTGACAGGGTCACTTGATGTTCCCTCCACGGGGCTTCTGAACATCCCCTGACAGGTGGGCTCAACAGCCCGTGACAGCGCTTGCCATCATGAACTTGGTTCCACGGGGCTGCCTCCAGATAGAAATTAGAGCCGCAGCTTTCCCAGATGCAGGAGTGTCCACTGGGTTTCAGGCAGATGCCGAGTTCAGCCCATCTGACATGTCAGTCAAAAAGCCACTAGGATCCCTGAAACAGCATGGATGGCCATCCAGAGGGTAGACTTATGGAAGCGGGGAGGCATGGGCCTCTCCAGGGTGGTCTACCCCTCAGCACCTCTAGCCATTAAGAACATTCAGCAGCCGGGCTCGGTGGCTCAGCCTGTAATCCCACGCTTTGGGAGGCTGAGGTGAGTGGATTGCCTGAGCCCGCGGGTTCAAGACCCGCCTGGGCAACTTGGCGAGACCTCATCTCTGCAATAAATCAAAAATTAACCGGGTGTGGTAGTGCGAGCCTGTAGTTCCAGCTACTTGGCAGGCTGAGGCGGAAGGATCGCCAGAGCCCAGCAGATCGTGGCTGCGGTGGCCGGGAGCGGCCACTGCACTCCAGTCTGGGTGACAGAGTGAGACTCCAACTCAAAAAAAGAAAAGAACATTCAGCAAGTTTCCCTTCAGCCTTGGCAACCCTGAGGGGCAGAGTCAGTGGAGGGAGGCGCAGTTTCCTCCCAGATGTGTCAGACTTGTCCAGGTGGTTACCTGCCACAACTGCCAGAGAGGGCTCAGGGCTGAGGGGCTCTCCTGGTACCTCTGTCTTCCCTCAGAGCCCAGCAGGACAGAATATCTATCAAACACTCATTGCTGCCATTCTGGGCTGAGTCTCACTGCAGCGCCTTTGCCCCTGCAGAGAAATCTGACTTGATAGAGTGTGGGAAGAGACCTTGTCAGCTTTTCTCCTGTCTGTACAGCAGCCCAGCTTCGCTGCCAGAGAACTGGAAAACCTGTAACTACCTTGGGAGCAGGCACCCAGAAAACACCCACGCAGAAACACAGGACTGGGTCAGGACTGTCCCCTTGTCCACCCTCCCCCTTGCCTTGACTGATACTTCCTCTTGTTACTGACTGCCACCTGGTGACTCTTCGATTAACGACTCAGAAATGCCTGGCTTGGATGAAGCACTCATAATATTCAATTCAGCCACCCTTTAAGAAGTAAACATATGTCACTATTCAGAACAGTTCCTGGCACGTGATGAGCTGCCATCACATTTTGGCTTACTGGAAGAATAAAGTTTGAGAAATCCCCAAGGTCCTTGTTTCTTCAAGGGATCTTGCCTGATCAACACAGCCTGCCTTCCTCTGGTCACTTTCTCGATGTCACTAGAGAAAGTGCAACTAAGGAGCCCGTGCAAATGTTTCCTCAGTGACTGTAGTACCATGTCCAGTGCAGTATCCAGAAATGACCCTTGCCAATTAGAGGATTAAACATTTTATATGTTGTGCTGTATTAATAACTGTGCATTTACTGAGCACCTACTATGTACGTACTCAGTACCGTGGGATATACAGAAATTATCAAGTTTATTGGTACTGTCCTCAGAGACTTTGCATTCTAATTAAGGAGGCCAGCTGTGACCCAGGGGCAATGCAGAAGTTATTAAGTGCCAAATGGTGTAGGCATCTATATACTATGTCCACCCTTGTGGAAATGTTTAAGAAAATAGGGAATTTGCTGCTTTATTTTAGGTCTTTAAAATACAGAGGCTGGAATGATTTGGAATATTAGATGTCTTCACATAATGGGCCAAGTGTATTTCCATATTGTTCCATGTCCTTACTCTCCAAATGTGGTGTCTCAGGATTACAAAATAGGAAGATATTTATGTCAAACCAAACCAGCCCCCGCATCTGAATCACACACGGGTCTTTTGTCAGAGAATCTTACCAAATGGTTCAAATAAAATCAACTATTTGAGAATATTTTCATAAAAGTTCAGAAGAAATTTAGCACAGTGAAATACCTTATGAAAAGTGAATACAGGTTTGGTATCTGGTGACTACTCTCGTTAGTTTTTATAAGCATAGGTGATGAGGCTCACTTATTCATAAAATCGTCATCAAGTCCCTACTGTGTGGTACAAAGGCTACATTAGGGCTACAAAGATGAAAATAATTAACCCAACCCGGGCTCGGTGGCTCAGCCTGTAATCCCGCACCTTTGGGAGGCTGAGGTGAATGGATTGCCTGAGCCCATGGGTTCGAGACCCGCCTGGGCAGCGAGACCTCATCTCTACAATAAATCAAAAAATCAGCCGGGCGTGGTAGCACATGCCTGTAATTCCGGCAACTTGGAAGGCTGAGGTGGAAGGATCACCGGAGCCCAGTAGGTCGAGGCTGCGGTGGCCGGGAGCGGCCACTACACTCCAGTCTGGGTGACAGAGTGAGATTCCAACTCAAAAAAAAAAAAAAAGAAAATAATTAGCCCACAAAGAGCTCAAAGTCCAGGAGGGAGATATATAAACACCAATTTGTGGTGAGTGGGCAAGGGCTCAGAAGAAGGGTACAGGTTGCCCAGGGAGCTGGAAGATTTTTTAGGGCCGGGGTGGTGGTAAAAGTTGCTGCTGTGTGTGGATGAGGCAAAGGACGCACATTCCGTCAGGAAACAGAGTATCAGGCATGGTGGTGTTGCAGAAATGGAGGCAGTGAGGTGGACTGGGCCAGACCAGAAGGAGCTTCTGTGGTAGTGCCATTCATTTTTCTGGGTCACAAGTAGTTTATTGAAACTGAGTTTTGAAAACTAGGTTTTGAAAATATATTTTCAATTTTCAATACAGGTGATCCTCAACTTACAGTGGCTCATTCAACTTAGGATTTTTCCTTTGTAGGATGATGTGAAAGCCATAGGCGTTCAGTAGAAATCACCCTTCTCTTCCAATCTGCGTGGCAGCAGGAAGCCACAGATCCCAGGCAGCCATGCATTTGCAACTTACAATACTTACAGTGGGTTTGTTGAGACATGACCCCGTCGTAAGGCGAGGAGAATCTGCGTATGTTGGTCTCAGCTCAAACATGTTTCATGTCTTGGCTAAAACAATGTCTCCACACAGAAAGAAATTTGTGCCCGTTTTACAGACATTCATTTTTCAAAAGTAAAATACAGTCACGCATCACTTAACAACAGGGATACATTCTAAGAAATGCCTCGTTCGGCAATTTCATTGTTGTTTAAACACCACGGAGTATACTTACACAAACCCAGGTAGTATGGCCTACTTACACACCCAGGCTGTATGGTATAGCCTGTTGCTCCTGGACTACACACCCAGGACAGCGTGTGACTACTGAATACTGCAGGCAGTTGTAACATCATGATAAGTATGTACCTGAACATATCTAAATATGGAAAAGGTACAGTAAAAATACCATATAAAAGATTTAAATGTTATACCTATAGAAGGCACTTTCCATGCATAGAGCTTGCAGGACTAAATGCCAGATGAGTGAGTGAGTGGTGAGTAAATGTCAAAGCCTAGGACATTACCGTCCACTATTATAGAGTTTAAAAACACTGTACATTTAGGCTACACGAAATTTATTTTAAAAATAAGTAATTGTGCTCCCACATTACGATGGCTACACCATCACTAGGCGGTAGGAATTTTTAAACTCAGTTATAATCTTATGAGACCACCATCATATATGCAGTCTGTTATTAACCGAAACATCGTTGCACAGATGCATGATTGTAATAGAATGTCAGATATTAGAGTCCAAGCCACTTATATTACAGTTGAGGCCCAGAGAGGGAAGTGACTGGTCACAAGTGACTCAGCTCGTTAGTAGTTTGTGAGTGGTAGAGCCAAAGCGAGTTCCCAGTTCTACAGACTTACTGCTATTTCTACCAGCAGCAGTGGCAGGCTTCCAGCCAAAGACTGTTCTGAGCAGCTGGCAGTAAGTGGCTACATGGAGTACCATGCTGTGAGCAAGCCTGAGGATGATGCTGTGGTTGATTATTGATGTCTGCCAAGGGCAGACGATAGAAGCATGGCAACAGGTGTGCCAGGTGTTGCCATTTTGCCTTATCTTACCTTGTGGTGATGAAAATGAAAAATCTCCCAAAGCAGAAGCTGTGATAAATGATAACATCAATTAGATGTACAATACATTCATTTAAGTCCATAACCATTTATTGGGGTCCAACACATGGGCTCAGTGGTGTGAACACAAAGCAGAATTCCAAATAGGCTGGCCCTTAATAAGATCACAGTCTTAGGACAAAAGCCTTGTTCAGTAAGGAACTTTATTTAAACATCAATGGCTTACAACAGAGTGGGAAAATGTAAAAAATAATTTAACAACAGATTTAAACTCTCTAAGGTTTGTACTGGCTATCCAAATTATTTTTAAGTTAACTTGAAATGAAGACTAAATTAATGCCTTTTCAGTTACTACGGTGATTTTAGAGCTCAAAAGACACCCAAATATTACCTGTATTTTTACTCTCAATTTAAAACAAAGGCAAACAAATGGAGACATAATTTGTTTTCAATAATTGTATATTTGGTGTCCTCATATCTTCACCTTCAACTCCAAACCTGAATGTTCTCCAAGGTCAGGGAGATTGCTGGAACACACTGGCTTTTACTCCCAAGTCCAAGAAATCAGTTAGCAAGTTTGTGGCTTGACCTGGGGTCAGGCTGGCTGATAGAAAACCTGAGAGTTGACCAAGAGGGAAATGAACAGGCAAATGGGCCGCATTTCATGTGTTCTCCAGGTCCACAAGGACAAATTGTCAGTACCTGTAGCCTCTCTGTAATCAAATTTCCGGAGTGACAGCCTACCAGGGGCAAATGTGTAATATCATTAGCTGACTGACTCTGGTCGTGTTTGTTTGTTTATTTATTTAAGAAATGCAGACACTTCTCTGTGTGGCACCTCTTTATTTCTGTCTTTAGTGTGAAAGCCTATTTCCTTAGTCTCTTATAAGGAGTCATTTCCCAGTGATTCTTGACATCTATGTTGAGTCATTTATGTCTGTGCATCTTACTCATTAGGCCGCAAGGTTCCTGAGTGCAGTTCTTCTGCACAGAGCTACCAGCTGATAGGATGTTGGGTGACAGCCAAGTGTCCCAGGCGAGCTCTGTTCTCCTTGCTCTCTGTCAGAGATACTGGGGGTCTGCCTCACCACACCCGTGCAGAGTGACTGACAAACGTGACTGATGTCATTGGGGCATGCAGTGTCTGAGATGATAAAGCTAGGAGTTGCTGATTTTCTGGGCTGAATATCAGGGATCTGTCTTGTGTGAAGGGAAGTGGGAGTCCAGGCGTCCGATTGTGCCTTTGCCACAAAACGTGAACCTGAGTGAGCAGCCAAGTCTTTCTCTGCAGTTCGGTCTGCATCTGCTGAATGAGAGGCCAGACCACACTCTCTCCTGTGATTTGTGATGAACATGAGCCGAGGGGAGAGGGGACCGGAGTGAGGGAGTCGGGGTTGGTCATGCCTGCCCCTGACAAGGAAGTGCCTAACCCATGCAGCTGTGTAGAGTGACAAAGCCCTGCGGGAAATGATGTTTGCGTGGCATTCCTGTGCATGTTTGCCTCACAGTACATGGGCCCCAGGTGGGTGTGAAATGGAGAACACATTGTCTAACTGGGCCTGGGGGTGGGGGTGGAGCGAGCTTCGATGGGGTTGATTTTGGGGAGGAGGTCTTGCTTTCCTCACAGGTGTTTTGAGGGACAGGGTTGGGATGAATATAGGTTGCCTTCATGAGTTGAGGGTCTGAGTCAGTGACCCTCACTGGAAGCAGTGTCGAAGTGATCGGTAGACAGGGTGGGTCTTTTTTCTTAGAGAACACCAGCATCTTTGTCACCTGTGTCTTGGGCTACCTATAACAGTGAAATAAGGCAGTGACAGATGGTGACAATGGCGAACGGACTCGAGATCCGAACAGAAAGTAGTGCCAGCTGAGTCAGCATCCCATGCCCAGGGATCTTTCAGAAAGTCCCGACATCCCCTCATTTCCACAGCATGGATTACTGGAGGGCCTTGGAGAAGGTCACAACGCAGGTCCCATCTTTAAGAACAAGTTCTCCAATGCATGTTCTTTGCCTCCTGCAAGATAAGAGGAGTGTGCAAGAGCATGCTGAGGGTGGCTGGCCCCATAAGGCCCAAGTGGAGTGACTTCTGCCCAGCAGCACGTGTGGAGCCACCTACCAACTCCCAGCGAGGGCACTGCCCTCAGGGTTTACTCCGGTGGACGACGGCACTACATTCAACTGGAAAGAACTGGGAAGAACCGCTCATGTAGCAGGGTGATCTATGGCTGCTGTTTCTGTTTGGGGGTTTGGTTAGGTATCAGTGTGATCCACGATGGCTGTTGGGTTCTTTATAACAGCACTTTGGGATATTAAGCTAGAAGAGGATGTCAGTGTGGCAGGTACCACTTGTAAAAGTTCACCTTGAATAACACACAGGAAAGATTCTGAAGTTATCTAGTTCATTTCTGACCACTGTAAACAGCCAATCTAAGTAAGTGTCCCGTTGGGCTTTGGGGCAGTAACTGCTTGACTGCCCCTGCAACTGAAAATAACTTATCACTAGCAAAGCCACCTCTTGGAGTTATTTAAATGGTCTGGATGTTCAAAATATTACACGAGGGGAAACACATTGTGATGTTTTTAAACCCCACGAGGAAGCGAGGGTTAGGGTGACTCGTAGAGGCGTGAATCGGTTAAGTGGCACATTGTATGGGGGCTCCCCCAGCCTGTTTCCTGGCAGGCCCAGAGAGACCCCAGTTCTGCAACCCTGTCCCAGGCCCTAAGGTCGGGGGCAACCATTGCGGTCCCTGTGTGTGGGGTGTGCGAGAGCGACGCTAGAGGTAGTGGAGCCAAGAAGGGACAGAAGTTCTGGGCCAGCAGCCTTGGGCAGGTTGGTTGCCTTTCTTGCAGTTCAGTACTGTAAAACCCTATGGTGATGGTTACTCCTGCAGTTCTCTGTCGCAGAGACAATGTGGAGACAAACAAGGGAGCCGATGCAAAAGTACTTTGGGAAAATGACAGACACTGCTTCTCGTAGACACAGGCTCTTATTCCAGCAGCGGAGGGGGCAGGGCCTGACACTGAGAGTTCCTTCCGCGTGCCAGGCACTGGGTAGAAACTTACACGTGGGATCTGCTTTAATTCTCACAACCACTTAGGCGTGAAGTTTCCACGTTAGGAAACTGAACCTCAGAAAGGGAAAGTAACTTAACTCCAAATCCTCAAATTCCAGTCTATTTACATCACACTGCCTTGTCTTTAAAATAAACGATTGGAGCTTCTTCTAATTATGAACAAAATACATGGGCAGTCAGAAAACTTCCAAGCACAGAAAAGCACAACAAGAAAGTTTAAAATGTACATAAATTCATGACTCAAAGATAACTTCAGTTCACGTCTTTTTGTGGTCCTTCCTTTGTTCCTTCTATGCACTAAGATTTTTTAAAAATAAAAATGAGTTCTTACTGCACCCACTATTTTGTAGCACATTACTCATCAAAGAAAGGCCCATGGCGCTTCCTCAGCACCACCAGGGAGCTGGTTAGAAATGCAAGAAACTGCTGGGTACGGTGGCTTGTAATCCCAGCACTTTGGGAGGTAGAGGCGTGAGAACTGCCTGAGCTCAGGGGTTTGCGACCAGCCTGGGCAACGTGGCAAGATCTCGTCTCTACAAAAAGTCAAAAAATTAGCCAGACGTGGTGACGCATGCCTGTATTCCAGCTACTTGGAGGGCTGAGGTGGAAGGACCTCCTGAGCCTAACAGATGAAGGCTGCGGTGCCACTGCACTCCAGCCTGGGCAACAGAGTGAGACTCTGACTCAAAAAAAAAAAAGCAAGAATTGCAGGCCCCAGCCTAGACTTACTGAAGCAGAATCTGTGTTAAGCCAGCTCTTCAGATGATGGGGATGCATACTAACTTTTAGAAGCACTACTTCCTTCCACCCCTTGCAATGTGTTGTGGGCATTCGCCCATGTCAGTGACTATTTTCCTATGACATGATTTTTAGTGACTGTGTATCATTCCCTTATATGGCTATGTCCTGACACCATGATCAGCCTCCTGTTTATGCCTTCTATGGAGGGGCATTTCCAGGAACCTACTATGGGGAGTGCTTGGTTATCACCTTAGGACAAATTCCCCAGAAGTGGAATTACTAGAGCAGCAGGTTTGCCACATGCTGCTGGATTGCTAGCCCAGAAAGGATGTAATTTGACTGGCCACTCAGACTCTTGGCTTGGGTTTCTTAGGAGGCTGCTGCCATCATGGGTGAGAGCTCATACGTGGGTGGGGTACGGGCCTTACTTAATTGGAGTGTCAGGTTTTCACTGATTAGCACAGTCTTCTTGGACTGGTTACTTAACCTCTCAGATCCTCTATTTTCATGCCTGCAAAAAAGAGATGTACCATTTAGCTCACACACAGGTGGTTGTGAGCCTTAAATGAAGGTGAATAGAAACCATTGGACCTGGGAGATGCTACATTCTCTTTCCTCTGAATGAAATAAGCCCCAGGCCTAAGGGGATCCTAGCACAAAGCCTTTAGATTTGTTTGCATAAAAGATTTTCTGCTTATAAATTGCATTTTAATAGATACACATGGGTGTCATTGGTCTTTTAGGTTGGTTACAGGGAATGTATAGCTTGGTTACTTCAGGGAGGGCAAAGAAAGAAAATTACTGAGCAGTTTGCCTAAAATTGAGCAGAGACGTGAAATGTGCAAACCATGCTGTGGAGAACAGGTTGTGAGGTGTTGGAGGGGGCAGTGAGAGGTGTGTGCATGTGTGTGCGCATGCATGTGCGTGGACTGCATCAAGGCCTTTAGCATGTCTTGCCCCGCCCCCCCAGCTCTTCGGCAAACCTCTCAGTCCCTGGGCATTCATCAATGAGACCAAAAGACGCAACACTGCTTCTCCTTGTGGGGTTTATCTCAGTCTGAGGTGGTGTCTCGTTGGCCCACTGTCCTGGATCTTTGATACGTGTTGCCGGATTGCTAGCCCAGAAAGGATGTAATTTGATCACTCCAATTCTTGGCTTGGGTTTCTTAGGAGGCTGCTGCCATAATGGGCGAGAGCTCACACTTGGGTGGGGTACGGGCCTTACTTAATTGGAGTGTCAGATTTTCATTGATTAGCACAGTCATCTTGGACTGGTTGCTTAACCTCTCAGATCCTTGATTTCCCCACCTGCAAAAAAGAGATGTACCATTTAACTCAGAGGTGGTTGTGAGCCTTAAATGAAGGTGAATAGAAACCACTGGACCTGGGAGGTGTTCATTCCCTCTCCTCTGAATGAAATGAGCCCCGGGCCTAAGGGGATCCAGGACGTAGCCATATAAGGTGACACAGTGCTCAAGAGACTTCTAAGGGGCCACCGCAGCTGTGAGAAGGCAGGTCACATGACCAGAGCAGGTATAGTGGGCTTCGAGCTCAATCTAGCTGACTGAGCAGGTTGGAATTGCTGTTGTGGATCTTGTGGGGTTTGGCCTTCTTTGCCACTGGGCAGAGAGTCCTGGCAGCTGAGACACTCCTCAGAAGCATTAGCCCTGGGGCCCAGCCCCTGTCCCTTCAATAATCCACTCTGCTGTGTGGGTCCCTGCAGCACCTCCCAGGAGACAGGGGACTCCCTGGCAGGCTGTTGTTCCCGTCCACAGAAGGCTGAATTACTGGCAGGGGGACAACAGGCTTGCAGACTTTAACCACATACAGGGAGAGTGTGTATGACGACCTTCAGAGCACTCAATTATTGTCCTCCGAGTTCATCTCTGAACTCACTGCTTTCTTTTGTCACTGTCAAATGTGTTTTTATACTTCATTATTTAAATTGTGAGCCATTTGACTAGAACTCTATGTACAGTTGCCTTTTGGAAAACAAAAAAGCAAGCTAGCACATTTTAAGAACCATCTTCAGAAGTTGCCCTTGCTGCTGCCTGCTCCTGGGTTTTAGAAATACAGAATTGCACCTGCTGCCCAGAGCTTCTGTCAACACTCCAGACGTTGCCTGGCAACTGCTGACTATCCGGGTTGTGGTTGCAGCCATCAGACTCAGGACGAACTTGAGTCAAGGTGGAGTTGCGAAGCTGGTTGCAGGAGTCTATTATTTTGAAGTGGCAGCTGCAGGCAATCAGAGAGGACATCGCATCACCAGGGCGGGTGGCTTTGTCACGTGAGGAGGCTGGGTCACCTAGTCAGGCAAACTCAGTTGGCAATTTCTCTTGGGCAGGCGTGGTCTGAGCACCTGCCAGGTGTGGTCTCCAGCAGGGAGGGCTGGAAGTCCCATTAGTGCCACAATGAGTGGGGGTTAGCAGGTGCCTGGCTAATGAAGCATTTGGAAGTTCCCAGGAAAGTAGTTCCCAAAACATATCTAGGGCTCGAGGTAACATGTTGGGCCTGTAAAGAAAAAGAAAAAGAAAAATAAGGCTAGAGAGCGAGGGTGCAGGGACAGAGACAAGCGTGTCCCCTCACCTAGTCACTTGCTCTGCAGATGGCAAATGTACGTCCAGGAAAGCAGGAGGGGCTGTGTGGTTTTGGTGCTGGAATGAGAGCGGAGAGCCCTGGGCTTGGGTGTGTTTGGCTCAGAATCTGTTTCAGACTTTCTCAGCGTTAGGTCTTCTTTCTTCCTGGGACCTGCCCTCACTCGGGTGGGAAGTGCAGCCTCAGCCCGTCACTGCCCTTTGCCTGCTTCCATGGTGAGCGTCATAAAACAAAGCCTAGGCTTGTTATTTTTCATCCTCAGCAATTCAGCAGTGACTCCAATCACAGAAGGGAGGCAGGTGACGACGACTCCACTCCAACTCCCTGAAGAGCCAGGCCACCCCCACCCTTTGGCCTTCAGGGCTTGGAGTGGAAGAAGGAAGTGCCTGAGTTTCTTAGGCGGCTTTTGTGTGCCGGCGCACCTGCCCAAGGAGCTCTCGGGACGGGACCAGGAGTACAGGGTTGGCAGAAGCCCCACTTCTTGTGACCTGCGGGTGTTGCTGGAGGCGACGGGCATGAGAGTTCTTGCTGAGCACCCAGGGGTGTCCTGCGGGCCCTAGGCCAGTCGGAGGAGGACAGGAGGGCCCACTCTTCTTCCTGCTGTTAGCTTCCAGGAGAATGAAAGAACCAGAGGGTCATGCCACGCTCGGGAAGATGGCTGCCTTTTACCAGTGCATCAGGCCTGACCCCAGGTGGGCCTGCTCAGAGCAAAGAGGTGGTGGGGGGAGAGAGAAGGGAGGGGAGGCCATGATGCAATTACCAGGGCATGGGTGGCCACCATCCCCTGGGGCCGACAGATGAACCTTCAGCATCTATTGTCTTATGTTCTGGAACATTTATGACGTCCTTTCTTACAGACCTTGTTTATTTTGGTTTTGCTTTTTGTTTGAGAAAGCAGGATTTATTGAGAGGACAAAAAAACCTCCCAGAGTCGGAGGGGACTTGAGGGGGTTGCCTCCAACCTTGTTTTATCTCCTTAAATTGTGTAAATTCTGGAGCAGAATAACCATTTTCTTTGTTTTCTTTATGACACACACACTGATAGAGAAAAGAGGGAGAGAAGGGAGAGGGAGAAGGGAGGAGCGCTGAGTAAACAGAGCATTTCTTTCTTATTGTCCTATGCCTGCAATTTGATCTCCATGACACAGTTGATGTAGTTTGAGTGGTGAGAAGGCAGCAGAGGTCAACGTAAAAAGACATGATTCTTCTTGTGCCTAAATCTCAGCACCCAAAGGCTTGCTCTCAACTGACAGCCACAGCCCTGGGAGACGCCTGCCTGAACTCCCTGCACAGAGCCACCTTTGCCCCGCTGTAGGTGACTTTATCCCTGGAAGGTGTTTGAGCTCTCAGCGCATTTTGATTCTGTGCACAATGGTACAGAGAGAAGTAGAGCTCTGCTTGATTTAAATGTACTTGCTTAGCATAAATAAACAGCTGTGTGTTTCTCATACCCCAAATGGAAAATGCTTAATATGGCAGCCTCTGTCAATACAGGTCATTGTTACATCTGCATATCATCTGGGCTGGGTGGGCAGTCTGGGGAAATTGATGCTGCGTCTTCGGAAGGACCCACCCGCAACCTGGCAGTGTGGCAGTGGGAAGTCTGTGGGATGCTCAGGACGTTGGGGCAGACAGTCCGTTCCCTCACTTTCGTCTTTTGTTACAAAAGTGTAGCTCAACCGCTCAGGGCTTCCTTGTGAACACAGGGATTTGTACTGGACCAAGCCCTGTGCGTGTAAGTCATTATTATGTTAACTTTCATAAGAAATCTTTTTATTAATAATCCAACCTCAGTGTCTAGTTCTGCCTATTTTAAGTGGGCCAGGATAGAGTGGTGGTGTTATATCTTCTTGTTAATAGGTTTTGGAGGCTGGGCGTGGTGGTTCGGTCCTGTAATCCCAGCACTTTGGGACGCTGAGGCAAGAGGATTGTCTGAGCCCATGGGTTCAAGACCAGCCTGGGCAACTTGGTGAGACCTCGTCTCTACAATATATCAAAAAATTAGCTGGGTGTGGTAGTGCGCGCCTGTAGTTCCAGCTGATTGGAAGACTGAGGCAGAGAATCGCCAGAGCCCAGCGGGTTGCAGCTGGGGTGGCCGTGAGCGTGCCACTGCACTCCAGGTTAGGCAACAGAGTGAGACTCTGACTCAAAAAAAAATAGACTTTGGAGCATGACTTCTTACTAAAAACGAACAAACAACTCAGCTCTGTATCTGCAAAAATGCCAATTATATATGTAGCATTCTAGACAAAGTAAGCATTATTTTTGGCTCTATCTGTACATACACAGGAGGTGCCAAAAATGTATACACATTGTAAGAGATGTTATCTATGTATTACTTTTCAATACATGTTATCTATGCATTATTGTTCAATTCAAGTTGAATTGAATTATGGTAGCAATGTGTAGTATGACGTTCACTACTGTGCTTCCACCATTTTCTTTGACAGTCCTGCCTGTCACATGGTGACACTAGCATTCATTTGATTAATGCCTTTTGAGCAAGCATCATACTTAAAATGTGTATACTTTTTTTCTGGCACCCCGTGTGTGTTGTGTGTGTATGTGTGTGTGAGAGAAAAAAAGAGAGTGTATTGATCTCAATAAACTTATGAAGTTGAAAATAAGCCAGCCCTTGTAAAACTGTCCCTGTGCCCTGAGCTCACGGTTGTTCATGACATGAGCGTGAAGCAATCAGCATGAGGTACAGCTCTTACTCTGAGATTGAAAGTTTCCAAGTTAGCTGACATCTTTTCAAGATACTCCCCAGCGTTAGAATGAATTTATATTGTATTTCCCCAGGAATTATGCAAATAAAATTTCTAAAATAAGGTTATAAAGTTTGAAGCTCTGATACTTAGCTATTTTTAAAATAATGGTTTTGTAAAAGTCGAGAATAGATTTTTTTTTACTCTAATAACCTGAAAATGTCTAAACTAATGTTTTTCAGATCTCATATGAAAGCACTCACCTCTGCATGAGTGAAAACAGACTGCTCTTGTGAAAGCTGTCATGCATTGCAGTCTAATAAGACATGACTTTTATTCAGGTGTGTTCGGGTAGGCTCAGGCTGCCCAGGTGAATGTGTACATAGGCTCATCTGTGCATATGTGTGCACATACACCATTTTGGACAGCCACGTGCATGCCTAGCTAAGTAACTTCATTTGCCCATTTATAAGGATTCTAAATATCATTAAATCAACTGTTAGGTGGGTAATTTCCAGAAAACAGAGTTGTTTATGTTGTTATCTAAGAAAACATTTATATACTTTTAATAGTGTATCTTATAAAAGATCTTATTTATATGCTTATATGCTGATGGAATGAAACTGGGGTATTTCTTGGCAAAGAAGCAGCCTAGTGAGCTGTGGCCGACCGCCTCACTTTCTTCAGAGGCCCTCACTGTCGTCGCCCTGCCCATGGCCAATGGGAGGCGTGAGGAGGGAGCAAGACCTCTAAGCAGAGACCTCTCTGCATCCGTGTTCCTTTACTCCCAAACTGTGGGGGTTTCACCCATAGGGTAGGTGACATTTCAAGGAGGACACTGGACAAGAAGAGCTCGGGCTAAAGAAATGTGATCCAAGTGGCAGATTTGAAGGAAGCCTGCCCTTGAGACATTGATGTGCGAGGTGGCCTCTGGACCTGTGGATGGGTAGTTAATGCCATCTCGTTTTTAGCAGGAAGTGATTCTTTCACCTAGGAAGTGCTGCTAAGTGCTCTGCTTCACTCGTCCATTCATTCATTTCACAATATTTATTGAGCATCTGCTGTGCGGCAGCGTCATGCATGTAACCTGTTCTTTATCCTCGGAGTTAGTCTTCGAGTTTTACATAGCAAAAAAGGGGATGACTCACTTTTCCAGGCCAAGCCTTAGTTTAGTTAGCAACAACAACAAAAAAGATCAGCAGTAATTCTGGGACGTGAAGAGACTTCAAAACTTGACCAGCCGAGTTTTCTTTTCCTCTCCCTTCTGGTTCTGCTCAGCGCTCTGTCACTTAGCATCTGAGTATTCTCTGGTTTCAGCCCTTTGGTTATGAGATTTCCTCGCTTGCTTTTCTCTCATATGTTAGAGAAGATCTTTCCCTCCTCCCTGTCCTTCCTGACCGGTGGACAGAAGGGGTTTTACACATACCTAGTTGTACACTAAAAAGCAGGAGGTCTTCTGGCACCTTCAGGGATAACTGATTGGCTTCTGTGAGGTGTAATCCTCATGCCCCTGCCACTTTGGGATGAGTATAGCAGTTGAGTCCCTCTGCTCTTGAGGATAATAATATTAAGCAGCAAGCTGGCACAATTTTTAAACAGAGATTTCTCACAGGAACTTTGTGAGCATTTCACATTCCATTTGCTTCAGTAATGTGAAACTTATTTTTCTAAAAAAAGGTACAGGCAGATCTTGGCGTGACTCACTAGAGAACAATAGTTAAGTCATAATTTATTTTCATCTTTTTCCCCAAGAAAAAGAAAAATTGATTAAATATATATGAAATGAAAGAAAGCATAAATCTGTAAAGGAGAACTGGATCAGAGAATCACACAAACATATCTGCATTAAAACTTATAGGTTTTGTGAACAAGTGACAGGGGCCACTGCAGTGTGTCACAGGAGGCCTTGAGTTACCCTGAAGGGACAGATGGGTCTCCCCAGGGAAGTGGAATTGAAGCTGGAATCTGAAGAATGAGTAGGAGTTAGCAAGACCAAAGTAGAGCATGAGGGCAGGGAATATCGTGTTCAAGCAGAGGGAACAACATCTGCAGAGGCTCTAGGCTGGAAAGGAATGGAGTGTTAAGGGGGGAGGGAGAACAGGGCTAAGACACGCGTTGTGCCAGTGTGCGTGGGGCATCAAGTTAGGATCCAGCCCGCCTCCCTCTCTTGTCGATATTTAGATCTACCCACGTTTATGTGATTACATCCTTCTTCCTTTAATATTATTTTTGTGTGTGTTTTGGAAGTCAAGTATATCAAGTCTTCTTTTCTGAAAGCATCTTTTATCCTTTTTTGGATAATATTTTTTTAGCAGCCTTGTTGGCATGTAATTTTTGTACTATAATTAGTTTACCTGTTTCAAGTGTATAATCGATGACTTTTCGTATATTTACAGCGTCGTGTACCTGTGAACACAGTCTATTTTAGCATCTCCCCTAAAAGAAACCGTGTGTCCATGAGCCGTTACCTCCCGTTCCACCTCCCTTTCCCCAGCACCCCTCTCCTCAACTTTAGGTCACCATTCATCTGCTTTCTGTCTCTGTGGATTTGCCTATTCTGGACATTTCATTTCAGTAAAATCATACAGTATGTGATCTTCTGCAACTGACTTCCTTCACTTAGTATAATATGCTCAAGCTTTATCCAGATTGTGGCATGTATCATTATTTTATTCTTTTTATTGGTGAATAATGTTTCGTTATATGTGTATAACGCATTTTCTATCTATCCATCTGAAGATGGATATTTGGGTTATTTCCACTTTTTGATTATTATATAATTAATGCTGCTATGAACATTGATATGATGTTTTTGGGGTTTTTTTCATTTCTATTGTGATAAGATACACATAACATAAAATTTACCATCTTAATCATTTTTAAGTGTACAGTTCAGTGGTATTGAGTCATGATCACCCATCCATCTCCAGAACTCTTTTCATCTTGCAAAATGGAAATACTGTGTCCATTTAAAAATAACTTCCAAATTCCTTCTCCCCCAGCCCCTGGCACCCACTTTTATACTTTCTGATTCTATGATTTTGACTATTTTGAGTACCTCATATGTGTGGAATCATATAATATTTGTCTTTTTGTGACTGGCTTCTTTCAGCATGCAGAATGTTCCCAAGGGTCATCCATGCTGTCCCCTATGCCAGAATTCTCTAACTTTTTAAGACTGACTGATAAGGAGGGACTAATGTCATTTTGATATTTGTTTTCTATAAGCATTATCAATTGTTTATCCCTCATTTCATGCATTGCTGTCTTTTTTGTGTTTAGTTGATTTTTTTTTTTTTTTTAGTAAAATCTTTAAGGTCCTTTCTCATTTTCCTTGGGGGATATTCTGTGGCTATTTTCTTTGTTATCATGGGGATTACATTTGATATCCTAAAGTTATAAAACTCTAATTTAAATGTATACCAGTATATCTTCGATAACATACAAAAGCTGTGCTCCTTTATGGCTCTTTCCTCACTTCTGTCAGTTGTTGATGTCACAGAATTACATCTTTATACCTTATATATCCAAATATACAAACTGAACATTTTTTTTTTTTTTTTTTGAGTTGGAGTCTCACTCTGTCGCCCAGACTGGAGTGCGATGGCCGCTACTGGCCACTGCAGCCTCCACCTGCTGGGCTCCGGCGATCCTTCCACCTCAGCCTTCCAAGTAGCCAGAATTACAGGCATGCGCTACCACGCCCGGCTAATTTTTTGATTTATTGTAGAGATGAGGTCTCTCTGCCCAGGCGGGTCTCGAACCCGCGGGCTCAAGCAATCCACTTACCTCAGCCTCCCAAAGGTGTGGGATTACAGGCTGAGCCATCGAGCCCGCTACAAACTGAAAAATTTTAAAGGCATTGGTCTATTAAATAATATAGAAAACAAAATGTGACGTTATAAACCAGAATTAAAATAATGCTAGTTTCTAGACTAATAATTACATGTGCTCCTCGATTTATAATAGGATTATATCCCAATAAGCCTATCTCAAATTGAAAATATTGTTAAGTTGAAAATCTGTGACTGACTGTGGGCTGTGGCTCACTGCCACTTTCCAGCATTGCAAGAGAAGAACAGTTTATGAATGCACATTACTTTTACACCATTGTAAAGTCAAAAATCATAAATTCATAAATCAAACCATCAAAAGTCGGGGTTGACATTTTTTCTTTTGTACTTTGAATATATCAGCCTACTGCCTTCTGGCTTCCAAAGCTTCTGATAAGAAATCTACTCATAGGCCAGGTATAGTGGCTCACGCCTATAATCCCAGCACTTGGGGAGGCCCAAGTGAGAGGATTGCCTGAGCTCACAGGCTCGAGACCAGCCTGGGTAACTTGGCAAGACCTCATCTCTACAAAAAATTAACAGGGCGTGTTGGCATGTGCCTATAGTTCCAGCTACTCGGAAGGCTGAGGAGGAAGGATCGCCTGAGCCCAGCAGTTTGAGGCTGTGGTGGCTGTGAGCATGCCACTGTCCTCCAGCCTGGGCGACAGAGTGAGACTCCAACTCAAAAAAAAAATAAAATAAAATAAAATAAAATAAAATGAAAGAAAGAAATCTACTCATAATCTTATTGAGTATCCCTTGTGTGTCACAGATCACTTCTCCCTTGCTGCTTTTAAGATTCTCTCTTTGTCTTTGTCCTTCAACAGTCTGTTTATAATGTGTCTCAGTGTGGGTCTAGTTCATCCTACTTGGATTTCATTGAGCTAAGTGGATGCTTATATGTGTCTTACATCAAATTTGGGAAGTTTTCAGTCATTATTTCCTCAAATATTCTCTTTTCCTATTTCTTTCTCTCTTTTCCTGGAACTCCCACAGTATGTATGTTGGTCCACTTGATGGTGTCTCACATATCCCTCTTCTCTGTTCACTTTTCTTCAACCTTTTTTTCTTTGTGTTTCATAGACTTGGTAATCCATTGTCCAGTCTTAAGTTGGCTGATTCTTCTACCTGTTCAAATCTGCCTTTGAATCCCCTTAATGAATTTTTCACTTCAATCATTTGTACTTACCAGCTCTAGAATTTCTTTTTTCAAAACAATCTCTTTACTGATATTTCGGTATTGTTCATGTCATTTTCTTGATGTTCTCCACATCTTCCTTTAGTTTGTTGAACATATTGAACATAGTTGGCTTAAAGTCTTTGTCTAGTAAATTCATCGTCAAGTCTCTTTCAGAAATGGTTTCTGTTTGTTTTGATTTCATTTGATGGGCCATACTTTCCTGTTCTTTGTATGCTTTGTGATTTGTTGTTGTTGTTGTTGGAAACTGGGCATTTGAGTCTAATAATATAGTAACTCCAGAAATCAATTTCTCTCCCTTCCCTAGAGTTTGCTGCTTTCAGTTGTTTTTTCTTTTTAATTATTGTAGGTAGCCTCTGTGCTGAGAATCAGCCTTAGTTATAAACTTAAGACCTTCTCAGGTCTCTTCTGAAACTGTGCCTTTCTCTGGGCACGCATAGTGACTTCTCAATGTCCCTCCATAGGCAGTTTGCTTTTGAATGACCTAGTTTTTAATCTCTGGCTCTCAGAAGGGGAAAAGAGAAACATGAAGGGGAGACAAAGGACACCAGCCCATTAAATCCCCAGGAAGTTACTTGGGGCTGGAGGAAGTCTTGCAACAATGGGGAGAGGTGCAACAGCAATGGTTGTCACCCATTTGTCTACAGCTCTGTGGTCAGAAGCAACAATCAGAGCACATATCCCCAGTGTTGGGAGGACTGGGTCCTTTTTGCCCCCTTTTTTCCTGTAAGCTGCACTCAGGCTGCTCTTGGAACATATGTACAGGTGCCTGCCATGGGACTGGGGAAGTAGGGAATAGATAGATGCTATTGTGCCAAGACCTGAAATTGACAGAAATTAACCACAATTTACTCCTCAAGCATTTCGCTGGAAGTTGCTAGCCTTAACAGACTCCAGAGTTTCAAAATAGTTACATCAGACAGATTCTGCCCCTGCAATTGCTGTCTAGGTAGGAAAACAGATCCCTGGTCCTTTCTACACTGCCATCTTCTCAGAACCCTTCATGTACATATGTTTTTATTTCTCTTAAGTAGATATCTAGGAATGGAATTGGTGGGCTGTATGGTAATTTTGTGTTTAAAATTTTGAGGAACTGCCAAACTTTTCCAAAGTGGCTACTACAGTTTACATTTTCATAAGCAATGAATAAAGGTTCTAATTTTCTCACATCCTTGCAAGCACGTGTCTATCTCTTTGATTATAGTCGTACTAGTGAGTGTAAAGTAGTATCTCACTGTGGTTTTGATTTGCAGTTCCCTAATGACTAAGAGTGCTGACTATTGTTTCATATGCTTATTAGCCATTCGTTGGCCTTCTTTCTACAAGCTTTTGTTCAGATCCTTTGTCTGTTTTTAAATAGGGTGTCTTTTTATTGTTGAGTTATAAGAATTCTTTATATAGTCTGGATTCCGATCCCCTATCAGATATATGATACACAAATATTTTGTCCTACTCTATGAGTTGTCTTTACACTTTCTTAATAATCCTTTGAAACAAAATATAATTTTGGAGTCAAACTTATCTACTTTTTCTTTTGATGCATTTGATGTCACATAGGAATAATTATTGCCTAAGTAAAATGACAGACTTACTCTTGTTTTCTTCTAAGAGATTTTAGTTTTGCAGTTTGGTCTATAATCCATTTCATTTTGAGGTAATTTTTATGTATAGTGTTAGGTAAGAGTACAAATTATTTTTTGCATGTTGATGTTCACTTTTCCCAGTATAATTTGTTGAAAAGACTGTTTTCCTTTACTGAATTATCTTGGTACCATTGTTGAAAATCAGTTGGCCATAATAGTATTCATTTATTTCTGGACTCTGAATTCTATTCTGTTGATCTGTATGGCTATCCATATGTCAGTATGATGCAGCCATGATTACTTTAACTTTGTACTAAGTTTTGAAAATGAAAAGTGAGAGTACTCCATCTTTGTTCTTGTTTTCAAGATTATTTTTACTATTATAGGTTTCTTGAATTTTCCACATGAATTTTCAGATCAATTTGTCAATGTTTGCCTAAAAGCCAGCTGACGTTTTGAAGGGAGTCACATTGACTCTTTAGATCGTTTTGGAGAATATTGCGATTTTCATCATATTAAGTCTTCTAATCTTTGAATACAGGATATGTTTGCATTTATTCATGTTTTCTTTCATATCTTCCCAACATTGTTGCATTGTTTTCAATGTATAAGTGTTCTACTCACTTGGTTAAAATGAATTCCTATTTTATTCTCCTGGATGCTATTTTAGATGTAGTTGTCTTCTTAATTTCATCTTTGTATTGTTTACTGCTAGCATATAATATAAAAATACAGTAGATTTTTGTGCATTGATCTTAAGTCTTGAAACCTTGCAGACTTTAGTTCTAATTAATCATTTCTAATGGATTCCTTAACATTTTCCATGTACATGATCATGTTTTCTTCAAATAGAGAGAGTTTTACTTCTTCCTTTTCGATCTCAACGCTTTTTATTCTTTCTCTTGCCCACTTGCCCTATCAAGAATCTCCAGTACGAAATTGAGTATCAGTGTGATAGTGGATATCCTTGTCTTTCTTTTCTTTTCTTTTTTATTTTAGAGGGAAAGCATTCAGTCTTTCACCATAGAGTAGGATGTTAGCTGTAGTTTTCTTTCTTTCTTTTTTGTAGATGCCCTTTATCATTTTGAGGATGTTTTCTTCTATTCCTAGTTTGTTTAGTGTTTGTACAATGAAAAGGTGTTGCATTTTGTTAAATTCTTTTTCATCATCTATTGAGATAGTCATGTGGCATTTGTCCTTTTTCCGTTAATGTGGTTTATTGCATTGCTTGATTTTCATGGTGAACCAACCTTGTATTCCTCAATAAATACCACTTGGTTGTGATATATAATTCCTTTTATATGTTGCTGGATTAATTTTGCCAATATATTCTTTTGAGGATTTTTTTCATCTTTATCTTTGTACCTCCATTGTAGTAATCATGTGGTTTTTGTTCTTTATTTTATTAATATAGTTTTGCATTAGTTAGCTTCCATATGTTAAGCAATCTGTATTCCTAGGATAAAACTCACTTTTATATCTTGCTGGATTTAGTTTTCTAGTATTGCATTGAGAATTTTTTTGTTTATATTTACAAGAGATATTGATCTGTACTTTTCTTTTTTTGTAGAAACTAATTTTATTTTATTTTAAAGATGTAGGGTACAATTGGGGTTAAGTACATAAGTGGTCATCGTACAGATGAAGTTTGGGCCTCCCATTGGTTCTCACTTTGCCTGGGATCAGGTACCCTTGTTAGTGTTATATGCCCTTCCTCCCTCCCCTGGCAGTGACCTGCTACTGCCAATCCCTTTCATGTGGTATTCCAATAAATGTTCAGGGTCCACTTATGAGTAAGAATATATGGTACTCAATTCATTGTTTCTGTGCTAGATCACTGAGTATGATAGACTCTAAATCCATCCAAATTGCTGTAAATTTCATAAATTTGTCCATCTTTATGACTGTATGATACCCTATTATGTATATGCACCACTTTTTTAATCCGATCCACTATCGATAGGCAGCACAGTTGGTTCCATGTTTTTGCTATTGTGAATAATGCTGCAATAAACAAATGTGTGCGGGTTATCTTTTTTGTAGAATTATTTGAATTCCTCCAGATATATTCCCAGAAGGGGGATTTCTTATGGAAGGTCAATTTTTATATCTTTTAGAAATTGCAAGACTGTTTTCCACAAAGGTAATACTAGTTTATACTCCCACCAGCAGTGTAGAAGTGCTTCCTTTTACTGTATCCTCTACAGCATGTGCTATTTTTTGTTATTAATGATGGCCAACCCGACTGGAGTTCGGTGGTATCTCAGTGTGGTTTTAATTTGCATTTCTTTGGTGATTAGTGAGGCTGAGCATTTTTCCATGTATCTGTTGACTGCTAGTGTGTCTTCTTTTAAGCAGTGTCTATTCATATCTTTTGCCCACTTTTTAATAGGACTGTTTGTTTTTTTTTTCCTTTCAGCACATTTGAGTTCCCTGTAGATCCTGGTTGTTAGGCCTTTGTCAGATATACATTTGGTAAATATTTTTCCCATTCTATGGGCTGTCTCCCACTCTTGATGGTTTCTTTTGCTTTGCAGAAGATTTTCAGCTTAATGAGATCCCATTTGTCTATCTTATCTCTTATGGTAGGGACTTTTGGGGTTTTGATCAGGAATTGGTTTCCAGTTCCAATTTCTGTTAGAGTGTCTGCTGTGTTTTCTAAGATTCTTACAGTTTGAGGTTTTACATTTAGGTCTTTGATTCATTTACAGTTGATTTTTGTGTATGGTGATATGTAGGGGTTCTGTTTCATTCTTCTGCATGTGACCAGCCAGTTTTCCCAGCACCATTTACTGAGTAAGTTCTCCTCCACCCAGTGGTTGGTGGTAGAAGCTTTGTCAAAGATGATTTGATTGAGAAGTTGAGGTTTTGCTTACAGAATCTCTATCCTGTTCCATTGGTCTTTGTGTTCTTGTACCAATACCAGGCTGTTTGATTATTGTAGCCTTATAGTAAAGTTGAAAGTCTGGAAGTATGATACCTCCTGCTTTGTTTCTTTTGCTGAGGATTGTTTTGGCTATTTGTGGTTACTTGCGTTTCCATATGAATTTCTGTATCATTGTTTCCAGGTCTGAGAAAAATGATGTTGGTAATTTAATGGGTATTGTGTTGAATCTGTAGATTGCCTCAGGTAGGATGGACATCTGAACAATGTTGATTCTTCCAATCCATGGAATATTTTCCCATTTGTTTGTGTGTTCTTTGATTTCTTTGAGCAGTGTTTTATAATTTTCATTGCAGCGGTCTTTCACTCCTCTGGTTAGGAAGATAACGAGATATTTCATTTTTTTATGTGTGGCTACTGTGAATGGGATTGTGCTTTTTATTTGGTTCTCTGCTTGTATGTTGTCAGTGTATAAAACTTTGATTGTCTTTTGCATGTTGATTTTGTACCCTGAGACTTTGCTGAAGTCTTTTATCAGTACCAGGAGGTTTTTGACAGATTCTCTTGGGTTTTAAAGATATAGGATCATATTGTCAGCAAAGAAGGATAACTTAACTTCCTCTTTTCCTATTTGGATATCCCTGATTTCATTCTGTTGTCTGATTGCTCTGGCTAGGACTTCCAACACAGTGTTGAACAGGAGCGGGGAGAGTAGGCAACCTTGTCTTGTTCCAGTTTTCAGGGGAAATGCTTCCAATTTGTGTCCATTGAGCAGTATGTTGGCTTTGGGTTTATCCTAGATGGCTCTTACTATTTGGAGGTATGTTCCCTCTCTGCATAGGTGTTCAAGGGTTTTTATCAAGAAGGGCTGCTGGATTTTGTTTAAAACTTTTTCTGCATCTAATAATATAATCATGTAGTACTTGTTTTTACATTTGTTGATGTATTGAATTACATTTATGGTCTTGTGGATACTGAACCAGCCCTGCATCCTGGGGATGAAACCTACTTGGTCATGGTGGATAATTTTTGAGATGTGTTGTGTTGTTGGATTCAATTTGCTAGAATCTTGGTGAGAATTATAATTTTCTTTTATTATGATGTCTTTTGCTTTGGTATTAGGATAATACTGGCCTCGTAGAATGAGCTGAAAAATGTTGCCTTTTCTTATGTTTTTTAGAAGACTTTGTAAGGGAAAAGTTTATTCTTAGTTCTTATTTGTTTGGCATAATTTACCAGTGAAGACGTTTGAGACTGAACTATTCTTTGTGGGAAGTTTTAAAATTACTAATCAGTCTCTTTTCTTTTTATAAGTCCATTCATATTTTCTTTTGTTTTTAAAAGTCAGAGTTTTGCTTTGTCTCCCAGACTGGAGTGCAGTGGTACAATCACTGCAGCTTTCAGCTCCTTGACCCAAGTGATTCTCTCTTTTCTGCTTCCCAAGTAGCTAGAACTACAGACATGTGCCACCAATTCTTTTTTTTTTTTTTTTTTTGGTAGAGTTGAGGTATTGCTATGTTGCCCAGGCTAGTCTTGAACTTCTAGGCTCATGTGATTCTCCTCCCTCTGCCTCCCAAGTGTGAGCCACTGCACCTGGCCTCAGATTTTATTTTTCTTATTGACTCTGATTTCATAGTTTCATCTTTCTAGAATTTTGTCTATTTCATCTAGGTGACCTATTTTTTGGACATACATTTATCCATAATATTCCCTTACAATATATTCTTTTGTTTCTGTAAGGTTGGTAGTGTTGCTCTTTCATTTCTGGTTTTAGTAACTTGAACTTTCTCTCCTTTTCTCTTCATCAGTAGAGCTCAAGATCTGTCAATTTTGTTGATCCTTTCAAAGAACCAGCTTTTGTTTTCATTGATTTTAAAAATGTTTTTCTGGTCTCTGTTTCATTAATTTTTGCTGTGACATTTATTTTATCTTTTCTTCTGCTTGTTTTCAATTTAGTTTGCCCTTTTTCTTGTTTTGTATAGTGAAAACTTACAATATTGAAATTTTCCTTTGTTTTATGTCGGTGTTTATAAGCACAGATTTTTTTTCCAAGCAGTGTTTTATCTGCATTTAATATATTGTGGTTTTGTTTTCATTCTTTTCAAAGAATTTTTTAATTGTGATTTATTCTTTGACACATTTGTTAATTAGGAGTTCATTGCAAAATTTCCACATATATGTGAATTTTCAAAATTTTTACAGATGTTGATTTCTAATTTAATTCTATTGTGGTTGGAGACCATACTTTGTATAAGTTAAATTCTTTTAAATATGTGGACACTTGATTTATGGCCTACTATATGGTACATGTGTATATAGAGGTACACTATAGATAGATATACACACACACCATCTTAGATGTAGTTGGTCTATATACACACATCTTAGATGTGGTTGGCTCATGTCTTTTATATCATTGTTTATTTTCTGTTAATTTGTTCTATCTAGTAGTGAAAATGAGATCCCCGATTATTGAAGCTCCAACTATTGTTGTTGAATTGCATGTCTTCATTCTATCAGTTTTGCTTCATGTGTATTTGGGTGCATACATATTTATAACAGTTATATCTGGCCCGGCTCGGTGGTTCAGCCTGTAATCCCAACACTTAGGGAAGCCAAGGTGAGTGGATTGCCCGAGCCCATGGGTTTGAGACCAGCCCGGGCAACTTGGCAAGACCTTGTCTCTACAATAAATCAAAATTAGCCAGGCATGGTAACATGCACCTGTAGTTCTAGTTACTTGGAAGGCTGAGGCGGAAGGATCACCAGAGCCTAGCAAGTCAATGCTGGGATGGCCATGAGTGTGCCACTGAGTGTGCCGCCGCACTGTAGCCTGTGCGACGGAGTGAGACTTCAATTCAAAAAACAAACAAAAAACAGTTATATCTTCCAGGTGGATTGACTTTTTTATCATTACAGAATAACCCTATATATGTCCAGTAACAGTTTTTTCCTTAAAATCTATTTTTATGACATTAATATAGGCATTCCATTGATTATTTTAGTGTGTTAACTTACACACATTTATGACTTTCTTAAATTTCTTTATTTATTTTAATTTCATTCCATTGTTATTATAAAACATACTTTCTATGATTTCAATGCTTCTAAATCTATTTAGGCTTATTTTATAGCCTAGCAGTGGTCTATCTTGGATAAACTTTCCTATGAGCTTGAGAAGGCTGTGTATTCTGTTATTTGGCAAGGTGTTTATAGATTTCTATTATGTCCAGACTGTATGGTTCTTCAAGCCTTTTATGATTTTGTTGATCTTCCAGGTATTAGTTCTATCAATTATTGAAAGTAGAATATCAAAGTCTCCAATTATTATAGTTGAATTTTCTATTTCTCACTTCATTTCTATTTGTTTTCAGTTCTATCATGTAGATTAAGGCTATGTCATTAGGCGTATATATGTTTATAATTATATTTTCCTAATTTATTGGCCATTTTATCATTATAAAATGTCCCTTTTATCTTTAATGCCTTTTTATTTTAAGATCTATTTTGCCTGTTATTAGTATAGCCACTCCCTCTTTCTTGTGGTTGCTCTTTGTATTATGTATCTTTTTCTATTCCCTTTGTATTAGGGAAACTAAAGTGCAACTCTTGTAGACATCATATACTTGGATTTTGTTTTTTTAATTCAGTCTGACAATCTCTGCCTTTTGGGTGATTATTTAATCCATTTGCATTTAATTTCATAATTGATATGATTAAATGTACAAATTCCAGTTTGCTTTTTGTTTTCTATTTATATCATGAGTTCTTTGTTCTTCTGTTACTCCTTTACTGCCTTCCTTTGTCTTAAGTTGATATTATCTATCATATGTTTTAATTCCATATTGATTTTTAACTGTTCAATAATTTCTTCTGTTATTTTTTTAGTGGTTGTTCTAGGCTTGCGATATACATCTTAACATATCAGAATCAACTTAAGATTTATACTAATTTAATTCCAGTAAGATATAAAAACATTACTCCTTAATAGTTTCATTCCCTCCTCTATTTGTTATACTATTATTGTTGTATGTGTTACATCGATATGTAAACTCAGCAATTATACCTTTACATAATTTTCTGTCTTTTAATAAAGCTAAGAAAAGAAAGCAGATAAAAAAAAAATATATAGTGGGTTTGTAAAAATATATTAACCTTCTTATTTTACTATTTTTGTTTTTCTTTCTTTTACCCCATGGGTCAGCTTACTATCTGGTATTATTTTCTTACTTCAATATAGCTGTGTTGTAAATGGAATAGTAAGTTCCTCTTGTAGGTGTGTAAGAATCATTCCAACATGACTGCCAAAATTGTACTTGGAGAGACAGATGATGGTAAAGGATTTATTATACTAACAAGTCCTAGAGAAGGAGGCATGACATGCCACACAATGTAATGGGATTATATTGGAGGAGCTCCTAAGGAGTAAGCTCAACAGAGCAGGTAAGGAGATGAGAAAGAGTTGTGGACCCATGAGCAAGTGCCGTTATTACTGATCAAGGTAGAGTACCCTTGCAAAAGTCATGAGAGGATTTTACTGGCTCATTTGAATGTTACTAGGTCACAGATGGGGCCAGCAAAAAGGGCAACTTGTTGCAGGGACTAGCCTTCTTACACCAATGCACCTGGACTCCTGGGCATGGTGTTCGCAGCCTGTTTATGAGGGTCTTGAGGGATCAGGAAAATACAAAATTTTAAAAATTTGCAACAGCTTCATTTCTATCTACCTTTTTGTTGTTATTGACAAATATATTACATTTCTATATGTTATAGTTCCAAAATGCAGTTTTTGAATATTATTTTATACAATTGCCTTTTTTTAAAAATCGGAGTCTCACTCTGTCATCTAGGCTGGAGTGCAGTGGCATGCTCATGGCCACCCCAGCGTCAACTGCTGGGCTCTGGTGATCCTTCTGCCTCAGCCTTCCAAGTAACTGGAACTACAGGCACTACCATACCCAGCTAATTTTTTATTTATCATAGAGACGAAGTCTCACCAAATTGCCTGGGTTGGTCTCGAACCGAGGGCTCTGGCAGTCCACTTGCCTCAGCCTCCCAAAGAGCTGGGATTACAGGCTGAGCCACTGAGTCTGGCCACAATTGCTTTTTAAATCAGTTATAAGAAGAAAGGAGGAGAAATACTCAATTATACTGTCTTTTCATAATTTTCTACAAAATTACCTTTATTGATGCTCTGTGATTTTTTTCTGTGCGGATTCAAGTTACTGTTTAGTATTGCTTTCAGCCCAAATAATTTCCTTTAGTTTTTATATTGTAATACAGGTCTTCTAGCAAGAGATGGTCTTAGTGCTTTGTTTATCTTGAATACCTTTCGTTTATATTTATTTTCGAAAGATAGTTTTGTTGGATACAGGATTCTTAGTTGACAATTTTTTTTTCTTTTAACACTTTGAATATGTCACAACCACTGCCTTCTGACCTTCATTGTTTCTGATGGGAAATTAGCTGTAAATTTTATTGTGGTTTTCATCTGCATGAAAAGTCTTTTCTCTTGCTGCCTTTGAGAGAAGACAAGTTTTTCTCCTTGCCTTTAGCTTTCACATTTTGACTATAATGGTCTGGAGGCAGATCATTTTGTGTTTATCCTACTTGGAAGTTTTTGAGCTTTTTGGATGTGTAGATTATTGTTTTTTCTCAAATTTGGGAAGTTTTCAGCCATTATTTATGAGAATATTTTTTCTATAGTGTTCTTTCCTCTCTCCTTCTTGGACTCCCATTCTGAATATTGGTATATTTAATGGTGTTCTGACTTTTTCTAAGGTTCTGTTCATTTTTTCCTTTCAGATGATACAAGCTCTATTGATCTATTTTCATATTTGCTGACTTTTTATTATGCCAACTCAAATGCCCAGGCTGAGCCTCTTGAATGAATTTTTTCACTTCAGTTATTGTACTTTTAAACTCTAGAATTTGTTTTTATAATTTTAGTCTCTTTTTCAATATTCCCAATTTGATACGCCATTGTGATCATCCCTTTTAACTCTTTAAACGTGGTTTCCTTCTTTTCGTTGAGCACATCTATAATAACAACTTTGAAGGCTTTGTCTGAGAAGTTCAACGCCTGTGCCTTCTTAAAGGCAGTTTCTATTGTCTGTTTCTTTCCCTGTATATGAGTCAAGCTTTTCTTTTTCTTTGGCGTGGTTTCACCATGCTCTTCCCACTGCCATTTTGGGATTCCTACCTCTCTTCCTTTTTTGGATAATTTTTATAACTTTATTTGCTATAATACCAAACACCCAGAAAAGTTGAATAGTATAAGGAATTTCTCATATAATGTTTAGCCAAATTCACCAATTTTTTACATTTTGCCTCGTTTGCTATATCCTTATTTCTTTATATATTTATATCAGTTTTGAACCATTTGAAAGTGAGGTGGAGAAATCACTTATGTGCTTCTAAAGAACAAGAACATTCTTTTAAATAACCATAGTTACAATGAACAAAATTAGGAAATTTTAAATTGATATAATGTTATTATCTAATCTACAGTCCATATTCAATTTTTGCCATTTTTCCCAGTGATGGCTACAAAAGAAGCTCCTCGTTTACCAGTCCTGTATCATTTATTTTCTCTACTCTGAAATAGTTCCTTGGCCTTCCTCCTTGTTCTTGACATGTTTTTAATAGTACAGTAGAGTTATTTTACAGAATGTCTCTCACTGAGGTTTGTCTGATGTTTCCTTATAATTAGATTCTTCTTTGTGTGACATTTCAGTGCTGGCCACTTGTATATGTTTGACATATCTGTTCAAATTATTTGCCCAGTTTTGGAGGAGAGGGGTTGTCTTTCATTCATTGGGTTTGGAATTTGTTTATATATATTAGATAAAAGGTTTTTGCCATGTTTTTTTCCAAATATTTTCTCCCTGCCTGTGGCTTACTTATTCCAGTTTTCTAATGTTGTCTTTTGATGAGCATAGGTATTTCATTTTGATGCCCTGCACAATATACATTTTTATGAGTTTTTTAAAGGCATGTCTAAGACATCTTTGCTTTTCCCAAGGTCAAGAAGATAAGTTCCTGTGTATTTCCTTTTAGAATCTTCCTATATTTTTTCTTTTACATTTATGTTTATTATTTCGCCACTTTTTTATGTGCCCCATTTGTTTGGTTGCTGTTGTTGTACCTGTGTTCTTCCTATTCTGCCTTTGGGGCTAATTGAATTTTTTTAGTGTTTTATTATAAATTATCTTTGGCTTTATAGCTGAACCTTCCTGCATTTAGTTTTTTAGTGTTTGCTCTGGGGGAATCACACTATTAATTCTTAAGTTTGTCACTGTGTGTTTACAGTTAATCTTGTGCCACTTCAAGTAAAATGCAGGAACCTTGTGATAGTTTAGTCATATTTGTAACCCTCAGCTTTATGGTGTAGGCAGGTATTACATCCACATACATTGTAAAGTCATAATATCATATTATATTTTTCTTTAAATTGACATATACCTTGAATAAATTTAGAGAAGGAAAATATGTACTTCTTAATATTTACTCACATATTTACCATATACAGTGTACCTCATTCTTCCTGTAACTTTCATTTCAATATGATGTCATTTTCTTTGTAGTATATATATGCTGGAAAAAGACTCTTGCATTTTTTACTTATCTAAAAATGTCTATATTTTGCCTTCATTATTAAAGAATAATTTTGCAGGATATAAAATACAGGGTTGTTGTTTTTCTTTCTTTTTTTTTTTTTTTTTAAGTTGGAGTCTCACTCGGTCGCTCAGACTGGAGTGCAGTGGCCACTCTCGGTCACCGCAGCCTCACCTGCTGGGCTCTAGCGATCCTTCCGCCTCAGCCTTCCGAGAAGCCGGAATTACAGGCACGCGCTACCACGCCCGGCTGATTTTTTGATTTGTTGTCGAGATGAGATCTCACTGCCCAGGCGGGTCTCGAACCCGCGGGCTCAGGCAATCCACTCACTTCAGCCTCCCAAAGGCGCGGGATTATAGGCTAAGCCACCGAGCCAGGCTGTTGTTTTTCTTTCAACACTTTAAAGATGTCTTGTCCCTTATTGGTCATGAGTATTTTTTTTCTCTTATGTATCATATAATTTTTCTCTGGCTGTTAAGATTTTCTCTTCATCTTAGGTTTTAGTACACTAAGTTGTATCCCACATTTCTCTAAGGTCTATGATGTGCCTTATGTGGTTTTCTAAAATTCTTGGATCTGTAATGTCTTTTCCAGCATTTTTTGGAAATTTTTTTCGTAAATTCTCCAGATTTTTTTCTGCTTTTTTGTCTCTCCTGTCTCTGTCTCTCTCTCTCTCTCTCTTTCCCTTCCCCCTCCTACTCTTCCTCCCCCTTTTCTCCCTCTCTCTTGCTTCTTGGAGTCAATTAGATGTATGTTAAGCTGATTAATATTGTCCCACTGGCCACTGAGGCTCGGTGCACATTCACTTTTTTCCCCAGACTTTTTTCTCTCTACTCTTCAGATTGGATCATTTCTACTGATCTATCTTCAATTTGATTGGTCCTTTCTTTTGATGTTTCCAATCTGCTGTTAAGCCCATTTGGTGAATTTCAGAAATTATGCTTTTCATCTTTATGATTTCCCTTGGTCTCTTTTTTATAATCTCTAGTTCTAATTTTAAAATTCTTCATCTGTTTATTCATTATGGCTACACTGTTTTAAAGTCCTCAGACACATATATGGTGGTATCTTTAAAGTCTTTGTTATTTACACATTTTGGTCACTTAGGATCATTCTCTCAAGTGTTTTTTTCTCATGACGATGAGTCATATTTTCCTGTTTATTTACATGTTTAGTGCGTCTTGGCTACATGTTAGACATTGTGAATGATACATTGTACTAACTCCAGAATCTGTTATCTTCTGAAGATTGTTGATTTTGTTCTAGCAGGCTGCTACCTTGGCTGGACTCAAACTGTGAACTCTATCTCTCCTGCAATGGGCAGTAGAAAAATCTGAGCTCATTTCTCTCAGCCTTCCAGCTGTTATTGTCTGTCTACCTCCTTGGGGGTCTCCCCATTATATGCATAATTCAGGAGAGCCAAGAACTAGGAAAAGTGCGCCTAGCTCTGAAGTTCTTTCCTTCCTAAAATATTTCCCCTCACTTTCCATCTGCTCTGGTAGCCCTAAACTCCATTCTTTGATCATCAAGACAGTGAGTCTTTTTAGCTTTCTCTTTGAGCTCCAGTCACTCCGTAATACACACACCAGGGAGTTTTTCCAGGTCAAAAGCCCTACACATGTAAATCTCTCCTACTGCAGTTCTCTTCTTTCAAGGGTCGATTCCAGTCTAATTTCTGCCTGCTTTTGATTGCCCATTACTGTTTTCAAATTGTTGTTTTTAATATTTTGTCCACAGTTTATCATTATTATCGGTAGAAGGTTTACGTGGTATAGGCTACTCCACCCTTATGGGAAGTGGAACACACCTTTAAAGTTGAAGGATTTTTTTTTTTTTTTTTAGAGTTTAGGATTCATGTTGGCGGTTATATTCTTTCATCGGAGTTTTCTGCTTAAAATACTTGTCTTTGAGAGGATATCATTGCCAGTGTTGACCTGAAAGTTGGTGAGTACAGAGATCCCAGAGAAGGTGATGCAGGATAGCGGAAGAACCGGCCGTGGAAAGAGGGTGAGGGAGAAGAATGTTGGCAGGGCAAGGGGGAGGACACCAGATGGCAGTTGCTGTTTCACCTAGTCTTCCCTAAGGCTGACTTTATGTAGGTTAGATCACCTCCTCAAGCTGGATGAGGGCAAGCTGAGCCAAAAGTGACTCACTCTGGGCCTCTCTACAGCTCTCCCGGGTGAAGTGAACTGATATTCAAGAATCTCAATTGGGTACCAATGCTCAGAAGCCCTTCTAGTTTTCCAGTTATCTTTTGTATGTGTGCTGTGTTCCGTGCTTTCTTTAGGTGCTGTCCTAGGCACCAGTAAGAGAGCCTTGAGTATAACAAGCATGGCACTCACATCAGGAAAGCCATTTGGGAGAAGGGGATTTTAAGCAGACACCTCCCAAAGAAGTTATTAATGACACCCTTAGTGAGCATTATGAAAGAAAGGTGCAGGAGGCTAAGAAATAATCCACAGGGGTCCGAACGTAACCTGGAAAGTGGTGTGGAATTAGTGACTCTGTGGAGGTGAAACCTAAGGCTTTCATACATAATTATGTGCTCAGATGTATGTGGTCAGGGTACAAGATATTTTTCTTTGTATTGTTCAGGTGAATGTAATGGATTATAAGCTTAAAAACTCTATATTGAACTCTATTCTCATTCTTCAATTCAACTAATGATGGAATTCTGCCATAAGCTGGGAAGGAGCCTGTGGCCACAGGGTGGAGAGAGAGGGAGCAGGGGAGCCCCCACATTGAGCCTTTCTTGGATACAGGGCTCCCTTGGGTTCTGTGGGTGCCCAGACACACACTAATGAATGCTGTACAATGCAGAAAGGGATGGAGGCTTCACACCCTTGTGAGTTAATTGGAATCCCTGAAGAGGCTCCTCAGATCCAGGTTTCATTTAAAGAATAACTTTGCATTATTGTGACACTTGGAGCTGTCAGAACCACAGAGGCAGGAGGGTAGAGGACAGATGCTGGTTGAGGGAATATTGAGGTGGCCTGACTGGAACTCAGAGTATCAGTGAGAAGAAAAAGCAGTGCTGGATGAAATTAGGTATTTGCCACATTGTCTTTCTAATTATGGTTTTCCCCTAACCTTTACTTGAATTTTACTGAGGATGGGGGACCATGTTTAGAAGGGCAAGCTACTTAGTCCAGCAGAGATGACATTCTATTGTCTCAGCTCTGGGGAATTGCACCTGGAATGTCTGTGAAGGGGACGGTTCTCCATCTGTGCACTCTGTATTCTCACAGGGCAGATGCTCCCCCATGACCTTGAATGTGCTTTTTGTCAGTTACCTGGCAATAGTTTGAGTCCATGCAGCTGTGGGGATTAGAAGGCACAGGGGAGCTGTGGGAGATTTCAGTGAAAGATTCTGTCCTTTGGATTCTCCAGCTTCCCTTGAGGCTCAGCCAAGGACAGCTCAGGACTCTGCCCCCCACTGGGCCAGTGTCTGCTAGAAGCAGGGACCACACTGCTCTTGTCTGTCACTGTATTCCAGCACCTCAAGGGCACCTGCCCATACTGGGTATACAGTCAGCTAGAATATAGAGCCTGGTGTCTGCTTTACCACCTTGGGCAATTTAAATAAAATATGTCCTCATCTCCAAAATGGAAATTTTAAAAGTTCTTGAGGAGTAAATGAAATGGTTCAGGTGATACGCTGCATGCTTGATAAGTAATTTGTAGTTGTTGTAGTTAATGCCAAACTCAAGCAATGGAATGCGCTTGCAGTTCTGCTTTCTAGCTCAGTGGCAACCTCATGAGTTGGTGCCCAAGGGAAATAGTTAGTGACTCTTCACCAACCCTTACCATTTTTGCTCTCCTTCTTGTTCCTTATTTTTTCCTTCTCCATGGCCTCCTCCTTTGAATTTCCTGGTATCTATCCCCTCCTCCAGTAGTATCACTGAACAAAGGATACTTAGGGATCAGGAGGCTGCTGACTGACTCTCACATATTGTGGGTTGAGGGAATGACCTTTGGAACACCTGGGCCTTTGGATTGGGCCACCAGCCTAGAACTGTTGTCACCCTTATTCTGTTTGACAGCATTGTCTGTTACTTTGATAATGGATGCAGATAACGAAAGCAAGGATGCTCTTTGAAACCTAAAACAGTGGTAAGGGGTTTGAAAAATACTATTTCTGTCCAACCCTCATTTAATGATAGCATACTCATGAGTCAAATTTAGTGAGGTTCCAACAAAGAGTTTTTGGCAGAGCTGACACAAGATGAGACATTTTAATGAAGCCAAATTGCATAAAAATGAAAAACCAAAGTTGGTGAAGTATTTTTAGCTTTTAAGGAATTGACTGGTAGAAAGGACAGACATTTTGACACCAATCTTAAAGGAGACCCAAATGTTAGAGCCAACGATGGCTCAGACCTATGATTTCTTTCATCTGTTAAATATTTTCTTTTTATTTCCCTTATCACTTCTCATTACATGCTGTGTACAGGTGGTAGATGTGAACTGAATAATAATATTTGAGCCCTTCTTTTTTCAGGGTTAGGATTCAGGTAACTACCACTAAGAAATAACTTTCCAAATAAATGATATGATAGTACATGTGGGTAGAATGCCCCATTTAAAGGTCAGCTATGAAAGGCAGGGACAGCTAGCTCGATAATCTTTAGTGGGAATACTGACTGTAATTATTTATTTGATTTCCATGAAGCGTCAGAGATGTTTTTATTTAGGAAGAAGACAGATGACAGATCCATATGGATGAAATGATAACATTAATAGTATCTGGTTGATTTGCTTGGAAATTACCTTTTTAGGCATGAGGAGGGCGAGTGGGGGTAAAGATGAAGCAAGATCAGCCATATGTTAAGTTCATTATATATTCTCTGTACTTTTTGTATCTGTTAGAAATTTTTCATTAAGTTCAAAAAAGAAACTCATTGTAAATAAATGACAGTGCAGCTGTATGTAGAAACATTATTCTAGCCATTAAAATCACACTTATGAAGAATCTTAATGATGTGGTAAAAGTTAAGAAAATCAGGAAACCAAGCTTCCTAATATGATATACCTGTGCATATACACAGAATATTTGCACAGAAAATATATTGGAAGGACGTGAAAACATTAACTGTGGTTACCCTTGGTTGGTGGGATTATGGGTGATTTTCATTCTCTGTATTTTTGAAACTTTCTTTAGTAAACCAGAGTAGAACGTTACTTCTCATAATTCGAGAAAAACTTTTTTGAAAGAAAGATCCTAATCTGCATTGCGCAAATCGGTGAAGCATTTTTTCCAGTGATTCAGTTTCCATTAAAATGCCCTGGTCAGTGATTAAGCAGTTGTGTTGTTACTCATCTTGTGGCTGTGAATATGTGTTTGGCCTGTACTGTCCTGCACTCTGCTCTGGACTCTGTCTTTGCTGGGAATGTGTGTGGGCGTGATCATGGCAAAAGCAGCCATCATCTCCACTTCATTCATTGGTAATTGCCGCTGAATATATTCCTTTAACATAAATTTCCATCTGATTTCAGGGACCTGGACATGATTTCCACAAGGGTGATGGACATTAAGCTTCGGGAGGCCACAGAAGGCCTTGGGGAAGACAGCACAGGTAAGGCCCTGCTTCCCCAGCTCTGGGAAGAGCCTTTGCTTGGTTGTAGGGCAGGGAGAGAGACTCATAGAGCCAAGTCTTTGGGGCTGTCTGTGTAGACAGTTCCCAGTGTGCTCAGACACCTCCAGGTTCCCCACACTGAGACTGAGAGCACATCCAAATTATTTAAGGTCATTTGAGGGCAAGGCTCCTTTGCTTCTTTGTGAAAAATGGGAACTTTTAACCTCATTTTCCTGATTCCTAGAGTTAACCATGCCCCCATGTTTGGTTGACTTAAATGCAAAGCAAGAGGAACTAAATGAATTCATTCATCACCTATGACTATCCATAGGTATCAGTAGGAGGCTGGACAAAGTCCAGGATGCCCTGATCATCCATAAAAAATAATTGTATCAAGAGAGGGCCTCTGATCCCTCTCTTTTATGACTTTTATTCTTTAAGACCTTTATCATATCCTCTACTGAGCTAAATTTCAGGCCCATGAATCATCATGTCATGATATATCCCAAGAGTTATCCAACTCTGTGATTGGTGTACTGTTATCCACACATCACTATTTATTACATCTTGATAGAATTGTAAAATTTATATTAAACATTAATCTCAGCCAGGCTCGGTGGCTCAGCCAGTAATCCTGCGCCTTTGGGAGGCTGAGGTGAGTGGATCGCCTGAGCCTGCGGGTTCGAGACCCACCTGAGCAGCAAGACCTCATCTCTACAATAAATCAAAAAAATCAGCCAGGCGTGGTAGCGCATGCCTGTAATTCTGGCTACTTGGAAGGCTGAGGTGGAAGGATCGCCGGAGCCCAGCAGGTCGAGGCTGCGGTGGCCGGGAGCGGCCACTGCACTCCAGTCTGGGCGACAGAGTGAGACGCCAACTCAAAAAAAAAAAAAAAAAATTAATCTTCCACAATGTACCCTTTCCCTAGATTAGCCATTTATTGCACTCCTCTTACTTTGGTAACAAAGGTCTACAACTCTCTCGTGTTTAAGTTCAAAACACCAGTAGTGATTTTCTTTGATATAGTTCAGGAGAAACAACTTTTAATAATATTAAATCCTAGTTCATCATAACTAGCTTAAGATACTAATCTTATTAAAGACTCTATTTCATATATTATAGATAGATTATTCTTATTATTTCATACTAGAACCACTTTTCCTCTGTCACATTTTAGTGGATACCAAATAAACCCAAATTTACAGTGAAGGTTTTTAGATTAGCACTGAGGAAAAAGTGGAGTTTAAAATTTTCTCATATTATGAGACATTGAATCATTACTTTAACAAGAAATACCGTACTGTTTAAATAAATATTTAATTAGCCTGAAACAACCTCAATAAATGCTAATTCTGAATATTTACAGAGGTTACCATGAAGAATCAATTTTACAAAAGAGAGACACTAAGTATTCTTTCTTCAAATAGTGAACTTAAGTTATTCAGACCAACCATCTCCCATTTAAAATTTAAAATGCGAATTAGGATATTCTTTAAAATGTTTTTCAAAGTAAGAAATAATGAGGCCAGAATTGAAAGAAAAATGGTAGCCTGGAGAGATAAGTGAGCATAACAGCCACTTTTGCCTTCGGATCATTTGCCAATCTTGGAAATTTTGAATTTCATTTTCGTGTCTTTTATGAGGTGGAAGGATCAGAGGAAGGGTCAGATGTCAAAAGTACAAAGCTGGTACAAGGTAAACTGTTTAATAGAAGACCCTCCTGCAATAAGGTGAGAGTCTACGGAACTGCAAAATCTGGGTAAATATGAACCAGGGCAAGCCAACCCTTATATAGATTTGTAGCTTGAGTTTGCATCTCTTGGGTAATTCAGAGAACCCCAAATCTTGCGTGTGGTTAATAGAACTCCTAGACTGGGTGTTTTAACACCAGTTACTTTGCAGAAGCAAGCACTGTTCTCTAAAGGAAAGTGCTTTCTATTTAGACTTCGAATTATTACAGAAAAGAATATTTTTGGTACTATGAAAAGCATATAGTCAATGATAACCAGGCATACGAGGCAACAGGACACCATGAATGAGAACCAACATGCTGTGGGTTGAATTGTGTCCCTTCCCCCTAGTTCATATGTTGACGTCCCCAGTATCTCAGAATGTGACTTTATTTGGAAATTGGGTCATTGCAGATGTAATTTGTTAAGATTAACCAACACTGGAGCAGAGTGGGCTCCTCAAACAATATGACTAGTGTCCTTATAAAAAGAGGAAATTTGGATATAGACATGCACACAAGGAAAACACCATGTGAACATGAAGGCAGAGATTAGGGTGATGCATCTACAAGTCAAGGAACACCGAAGATTGCCAGCAAACTATCAGAAATTAAGGGACAGACATGGAACAGATTTCTCTGTCACAGCCCTCAGAAGGAACCCACCATGCCCCAAACACCTTGATTTTGGCCTTCTAGCCTCCAGAACCATGAGACAATACATTTCTGTTGTTTAAGACACCCAGCTTGGGGTACTTTGTTACAGCAACCCTAGCAAACAAATACACAACAGAAACAAAAGAAACAGACACACAAAGCCATCAATTATCAGAATTATCAAGTAAATGCTATAAAACAATTATATGTACTTGGAAGACAATAAAAAAGTTTGAAAGCATCTGAAAGTTCCAGAAACTGTAAAAAAGTGGCATAGTACCCAGACAGTACAATAAAGCATGAAAAAAGAAATAAAAGACATAAAAATTAAAGAAGCAAATACAATTTTCTTTACTCGCAGATGACATGATTGTACAAAATGTACAAAAAAAAAAAAAGCACCCAGACCTCTTAAACAGCTTTAGTGAGGTGGCAAGATATAAGATCAAATATAAAAATCAATTGTATTTCTATATGCTAGCAATGAACAACTGAAAAATTGAAATTTAGAAAAGTACCATTTACAGTAGCACCAAAAATCCAAAAACTTAGGCATATATTGAACAAAATATATGCAGGATCTACATGCTGAAAAATACAAATAATTATGTAATGACATGAACAAAGACCTAAATACACAGAAAGAGATTTCATGTTTCTGGATTAGAAGACTCAATGTAGCTGTAAAATTGTATGTTAGTACGTGTAGGTCGAGTACACTGTTTAAAAGTCAACTACGGAAGGCAGAGGTACAGTTAGCTTAATATGTTGTAACAGGAATATGACAGGTAATCGTGTAGTTGATTTCCACAAAAAATCAGGGATTTTTTTTAAAATTTAGGAATAAGCCAAATCTATATGGATGAAATTATAGTAGTGTCTGAATGATTTGTTTTGAAATAACCTACTGGGAATGGTAAAGATGAATCAATCAAAATTCCCACAAGATTTTTTACAGATATTATCAAACTGATTCTAGAAGTTATGTGAAAAAAAGCAAAGTACTAGAACAGGTAAAACAAATTTGAAAAAGAATAAACTTAAGACTCACACTACCTGATTTCAAGACTTACTGTAAAGCTAAGTAATCCAAACAATGTGGTATTGGCAAAATGATAGATACATATAGACCCACTAGAGGGAATGGAGTACAAAAATAGAACCATACAAATATGGTTAGTTGATTTGGACAAAGTTGCAAAGGCAATTCATTGAAGAAAGGATAGTATTTTTAACAAATGGTGCTAGAACAATTGAACATTCATATGTAAAAAAGTGAACATTGATGTATACCTCACAGGTTATTCCACAAGTAACTCAGAAGGTGTAATAGACAGAAATGTAAAACTCTAAAACCTTTAAAAGAAAGCGTAGGAGAAGATACTCATGACTGAGGATTAGGCGAGAGTTCTTGTCTGTATCCATAAAAGAAACAGTTGATAGATTAAACTTCATCAAAATTTAAAAATTTTCTCTGTGAAAGACGTGCTTAGGAAAATGAAAAGATAAATCACAGACTGGGAGAAAATATTTATAAGTCATACTTGATAAAGGACTTATATTCAGCACGTATTTAGAACTCTCAAAATTCAAAAAAAAAAAAAAGACCAAAAACCCAGTTACAAAATGGGCAGATTTTAAATGATGCTTTACCTAAGAAGATGTATAGTTGACCGATAAATACGTGAAGAAGTGCTCAACACCTATAATCATTAGGTGATATAAAACGACAGTAGAGTACCACTATACACTGCTACACACTTATTAGAATGTAGTAATTTTTTTTAACTTACAACAAGAGCTGGTGAGGGATGCACTGCAGGTGGGAATGCAAAATGGTACAGCCACTTTGAAAAATATTGTGGCAGTTTCTTATAAAGTTAAACATATACTTAACCTATGACCTAGCAATCCCACACCTAGGTACTTACTTAAGAGCAATGAAAACTTAATTTACACAAAAAATTATAGCAACTTTATTCATAATTGCTAAAAACTGAAAAGAACCCAAATATCTTTCCACCGGTTAAAACAGTTCAACCAACTGGTATGTGCATACAACGGAATTCTACTCAACAATAAAAAGGAACAAACTATTGATATAATATGAATAAAACTCTAGTGTGTGATGCTGAGTGAAAGAAGCCAGAATCAAAATACGACATCCTGTATGACTCAATCTATATGACACTCTGGAAAAGGTAAAACTATGGAAACAGAGAAGTTATTGGTGGTTGCCAGAGATAGAATGCAGAGGGAAGATTTGATTTCAAGAGGGTAGCATGAGAAAATTTGCGGGCTGATGGTGCAGTTCTATATCTTGACTGTGGTTTAATTTTGCAACTCTATATACACCCAAAAGAATGGATTCTGTAGTATTTAATTTTTTTTTTTTTTGAGTTGGAGACTCACTCTGTCGCCCAGATTGGAGTGCAGAGGCCGCTCCCGGCCACCGCAGCCTCGACCTGCTGGGCTCCGGCGATCCTTCGGCCTCAGCCTTCTGAGTAGCCAGAATTACAGGCATGCACTACCACGCCCGGCTGATTTTTTGATTTATTGTAGAGATGAGGTCTCGCTGCCCAGGCGGGTCTCGAACCCGCGGGCTCAGGCCATCCACTCACCTCAGCCTCCCAAAGGCACGGGATGACAGGCTGAGCCACCGAGCCCGGCGGTATTTAATTTTAAAAGTGATATCACAGATTTGAAAAACAATCAAATGAATTTCTAGAAATAAACATCATTGCTAAAACTCGTCTGTGTGTAAGTGGGCATGTGAGTGACTGAGTGGGGACTTGGGAGCAAGTGGTCAGGGCTCTCCCGGTGAAGTGGCTGGTGCCGCAGCTGCTCTGCTTGGACACTAGCATTTCCCAGGATGCAGAAGCTGAGTGCAGTTTTGTAAAATCAACAAAGCCCTTCCTGGGAAGAAGCTGCCAGGAGTGACGGCCGGCACCAGGCGCTGCCCCACCACTGCAGCACCAGGCCAGACACTAGCAGTGAGCGCCACTGAGGGAGCCAGAGGCAGAGTCCCTCGAGAAGGTGAAACAGGTACCCCCCCCCACCATCTTGAAAACTGGCAAGGGAGGTGATCCAGCAGGTTCACCGTGCAGCAGTAGACCTGCTCCCTGTGACTGGAAGGTTAACTACTCTGGGGTCAAGGGAGGTGATCCAGCAGGTTCACCGTGCAGCAGTAGACCTGCTCCCTGTGACTGGAAGGTTAACTACTCTGGGGTTGAGTGTGACCAAGAGGGAATATCCTGAAAGCACAAACTTTGGAGGGTCTCAGGCACCCCACCCCCTACCCTGACTCAGCCAGGGAAAGGGTGCAACCAGGAAAGGATGAGGAAGACCCCCCCACCACCAAGACATCAGTGGTGAGTCCTGGGCTGACCTAACTCCCTTCTCCCCAGCAATCCTAAACATCAGACCCACACAGTTGGGGCACTACTATGTTTAGGAACCCAGTGGAGCCTGGGTGGCAGCCATGATAGAAGGATTCTACTCTAGGACAAAGCTGCCTGAGGGTCCCACCACCAGCACCTGGAGAGGATACAATCCTGTACCTCCTCACCAGGGAGGGGAGGAGGGAGGGGAGGACTGATACCCCACCCACCCTTACTGCCCACTCCTCTCTCAGTGTACCATGCTTTGGGGAGACTGTGTACACACCCACAGCCCGGCAGGAGATGGCAAGCAAGCTTGCCTGTAAGCAGCTGAGAGGAATAATTACAGAACCTGCCAGAAGAGGGCACTTAGTGCCCAGAAATTTTTCAATTTTTTTCTATTCCGTGTGTGTGTGTGTGTGTGTGTGTGTGTGTGTGTGTGTGTGTGTGTGTGTGTTTGTTTTTTGGCTTTTCTTTTTTGTTCTTCTTTTGTTTTGGTTTAGTGGGTGTGTGTATATGTGTGAAGGTTCGATTTTCATTTCCTCTCCCCCTTTTTTTTCTTCTTTCCTTGTTTTCTTTTTTCCTTGCTTTTCTTTTTTTCCTCCATTTATTTTCTGTCTTTTATGTGTGTGTGTATGTGAGTGTTTGAGTTTCTGTTTTTCAGGTTTCTTTGTTGTTCTTTTGTTTTTGTTTAGTCTGTATGCATGAAAGTGTGTGTGAGGTTTCAATTTGCACCCCCCCCTTGTTTTTCTTCTTTCATTTTTTGTTTTCTGTCTGTGTGTGTTTGAGTGTTTGTGTTTTGGGTTTTCTTTTTTGTTCTTCTTTTGGATTAGTGTGTGTGTGAGGGTCCGATTTGCATTCTTCCCTCCTTTTTTCTCTTTTCTTATGTTTTGTGTGTGTGTACGCATGTATGCGTGTATGTGTGTATGTGTTTGGTTTTACTGTTTTTTTTTTCTCTTCGTTTTGGTTTTTTGTTTGTTGTTTCTCTTGTCTTTTTTTGTTTTGTTTTGTTTGGGGGGCTTTTTTGTTTGTTTTGTTTTTGTCCATTCTATTTCATTCTACTTTTCTCTGTTCTCCTCATTGCTGTTAGTTTATCTTGGACTCAGAGGATACACACACACACCCATTGCATGGTCATATACAATGATGGTGGTGGTCTCAGGGAGCCCATACCCCAGTTAGTGAACATTATGACTTGCCAGTAGTTTCTGAACTCTAGCTCCTCACTCTCTACCTAATTTGACTCTCAAAACTACAAAAGACTGCAAAGTTTTCCACTCCCAGCCCTGTTTCAAAATAGAATAAATACAGAGGCCCAGAGCAGGGAAGAAGAGAGGACTGAGGAAACAACAAAAGTGAAAGCCCCACCTACTACCACTGAATAACAGAATTAAAGAGAAAAGAAAGAGATTTGTCATCAATGAGGAAAAATCAGTGGAAAAACACAGGTAATTCCCAGTGTACAAAGAGACAACACCTGAAAAACCATACCTTAGAGCCCAAACCATCAATGATTGACCCCAGAATACAACAGGGTTAGGGAATGGATGGAAAGAATGAATAAGACTCAGGAAAGACAGTATGCAACAATGAAAGAACTTGTAACAGATATTTTGGCCGTGAAAACTTCTTCCAAGAAATGAGTAACAAGTTGACAATAATGGAAAACAGAATTAACCAAGCAGAACAAAGAATCTCAGAGCATGAAGACCAAAACACGGAATTAACCCGATCTGTTAAAAACATAGAAAGAAAACTCAGAAAGAATGAACAAAGCCTCCAAGAGGTGTGCAATTATATCAAGAGGCTGAACTTATGCCTAATTGGTGTCCCAGAGGCAAAAAGGGAATCAGAGAACACTTTGGAACATGTATTCCAGGAGGTTATTCAAGAAAACTTTCCCTATCTCATCAGAGATGTGACCATCTAAACACAAGAGATTCAGAGAACTTCTGCAAAACATTAAATGAGAATACAAACCACTAGACACACAGTAATCCACCTTCACAAAGTAGGTATAAAAGAAAATTCCTAAAGGCAATGAGAGACTAAGGTCAGACTACCTACTGGGGAAGACCAGCTGCAGAATAGCAGCAGAAACACTACTAGCTAGAAGGGACTGGAGTCTAGTTTTCAAAGTCCTCAAAGATAAATGATATCAGTCAAGAATATCCTACCCAGCCAAGCTCAGCTTTATCAGAGATGGAGAATTAAAATCTTTCCTGGACATCCAATCCCTAAAGATTATGCTGCTCCCAGACCAGCTCTGCAAGAGACAAACAAGAAGGTATTAACACAGAAAAAGAAAGAACAACCATGCACTTTGCAAAGTACAGAAAACACAGAGCCAACAGAGCATACAACACACCTGCAAAATTGAAAACACACACATACATCAACACAAAAGTTAAAAGAAAACAGAACAGCCTTATAAAAGTCTCATGACAGGGATGAATTCTCACATTTCAGTAATCAGCCTGAACATGAATGGACTAAATACATTATTGAAAAGATGTAGAATGGCACACTGGATTTAAAAAAGCACAACCCAACAATATGCTGCCACCAAGAAACACATCTCAATACAAAGGACCCACCCACAGACTTAGGTTAGAGGATGAAAAATAAACTTTCAGGTGAACGTACATTGAGAAAAATGCATTATTTCCAAGCATAAATGGAATGTTCACAAAAATTGTTTATATGGTAAGCCATAAAGTAAATCTCAACAGTTCTGAATGGATTCAAATCAGGAAATATTATCTGACCATAGTGTAATTAAGCTAAAAAATCAATAACAGAAAGATTGTGCTTAGAAATGAAGATATGTGTTCCTACATAGCTCATAGGTCTAGGAAAGTATCATAATAGAAATTTAAAAATATTTTCAGCCAAATGCTAATGAAAATACTACATTTCAAAACATGTAGGGGATCATGGTAAGATGGTGACAGAACTGGTAGCAGTGAGTCTCTGCAAGGGTTAGTGTCCATAAAGACAGTGTACATGGTGGTGTGCAGGTGAGTGAGTGAAAGTCCACCTGGGGGGAGACTCAGGATTAAGCACCTAGGGCTCCCCTCCGGAGGTGGCTGCAGCCCACCACTGTTCTGAGATCAGAGCCCCAGTGCACAGGATCATCTGCCATTCTTGGGGATTTCTCAGGAGGAGGCAGCAGAGATCAGCTGCTCCTCAGCACCTGGCACCTGACTCACACCACCACCTGAAGCAGCAGGCCAGGCACTGGTAGTGGTAACTGAGGAGAAGGTGCCCAGAGGAAATCTGGAGCTGAGCCCTGCGGCCAGCAAGGAAACACTAACCGCCACCGCTTTCTGTTCTGGGACTAGGCAGAGACCTGCGTTAGCCTGCCTAACTCTGTTCAGCCTCCAACCTGAGAGCTGGAGGCAATCTCTAGACCCATCTATTGACCATCAATGGCCCAGAGAGGAAACTTCAGGGATGGACACAGAGAGACCATCACTGGCCCAGAGAGACACTGGGCCAGTTATGGACATGTCTGATCTGAATGGGAGACTTGCAACAGCAGCAGCAAGTATTATGGACACTTGCCCTTGCAGAGACTCACACTCCTGCCAGTTCTGTCACCGTCTTACTGTGATTCCCTATATGTTTTAAAATGTAGTATTTTCATTACCATTTGGTTGAAAAGATTTTCTAATTTCTTGGGGTGACTCTGAATCTGGTTCACCCTCCTCCCCCAACAATCTGTGGGACATCTGACCCATGTTGAGAGCAACCCGATTAGCCTGCACTGAGAGTGGAGGAGAGGGATTGGAAATTGTAGTCTGCTCCCTACTGCAGCAGTAGCCAAAAGCAGCAGAGGTGCTTGGGACCTGCCAGTAAAAATAAAAAAAGAGAGAAAGGAACCTGAAGTTCCAGAGACAGCCACAGAGGGACTTTTTGTTTCTGTTTTTGTATTTGTTTTGTTTTTGTTATTATTATTATTATTTTTTAGTTTTTCTGTTTGCATATGGGTATTTTTGAGAGCAAGTGCATCATCAGGTTTTTTTGTTTGTATGTTTGTTAGTTTTTGTTTTTCTTTGTTTAGCCATGGGTTGGTGTGCCTGTTTTCCTGCTTCTTCTCTCTCTTCATCTTCCTTTTGTATCCCTTCTTTCTTTTTCAATCTTTTCCCTTTTCTTATCCCATTTTGCTTTCAGGGGCATACATACGCCCCCACCACATGGACAGATTGTAAGGGGGAGGTAAGTGGATTCCAGGGGGCCCACACACCAGTCAGCAGATACTGTGATCTGCAGATAGCTTCTGAACCACAGTTCCCCCTTCAGAAATCTTAATCAGATCTCAAAACTGTGAAAAGCATAGCCCCCCCATCTCCACTCCAGCTTCAAAACTGAACAAATCCAGAAGATCTACATAAGGAAGAATAGGAGATTGAGCAAACAAAAGTGAAAGCTATCCCCAGTATTACTGAGCAATGGAATTAAAAAAGGGGAAAAAGAGGGAGGAAAACCATCACAAATGAAGAAGAACAAAAGGAAGAACACAGGTCCCATCCAGACTCCTGGGAAGACAGCCCTTGAGAATATAGACTTTGGAACTCAAACAATGAAGAGACCTCAGAACAACTGGTTTGAAGCCACAAACCCAGATATAAAGATAGTCATAGAGAGAATAAATAAAAGTGAAGAGAAACAAGAGAAAAGAATGAAGGAGTTGATAACTGAGATGACAGCAATAAAGAACACAATAAATGGAGTAAATAACAAACTAACAAGCATGGAAAGCAGAATTAAGAAAGCGGAAGAAATAATCTCAGAGCTTGAGGTCCAAAAATAGAACTAACCCACGTTGTTTAAAACATAGAAAAGAAGCTTAAAAAGATGTAGCAAAGCCTCCAAGAAATGTGCAATAATATCAAAAGGTCAAATCTGTGATTAATTGTCATTCCTAAGACAGATAGACAGAAACTACCCTGGAAAAAACATTCCATGAAATTATCCAAGAAAACTTCCCTCATCAGAGATGTGACCATTCGAACACAAGAGATTCAGAGAACCCTTGCAAGACTCCAAATGAGAAGACCAATTCCTAGACACATAGTAATACACATACAAAAAGTAGATATAAAAGAAAAAATCTTAAAGGCAGTAAGAGAGAAAGAACAGACTACCTACCAGCGAAGACCAATTAGAATAGCCTTAACACTACAGGCAAGAAGAGACTGGAGTCCAATCTTCAAAGTTCTCCAAGGTAAACTATTCCAACCAAGATTTCTTGCCCAGCTAAGCTTCATCAGTGACGGAGAATTAAAATCCTTCCCAGACATTCAGACCCTAAGAGTTTATGCCTACTCAAGACCAGCTCCACAAGAAACACTTAAGAAACCATTAAGCACAGAAGAATGAAAAAAAAAAGGAATGACCACACTCTTCCCAAGAATGCAGGAAAACTATTGAAAACACACACATATATCAACGCCCAAATTAAAAGAAAACCAACGAAGAAATAAACAAACAACAGCAACAACGAACTCTATAAGAACCTCATGACAGGGATAAAAACTCTCACATCTCAATAATTAGCCTGACTGTGAATGGACTGAATGCACCACTGAAAAGACATAGAATGGCACCTGGATTAAAAAAACATGATGCAACAATATGCTGTCTCCATGAGACTCATCTCACCACAATGAATGCTCCCAGATGCAAAGTTAGAGGATGGAAAACAAATTTTCAAGAAAATGGAACAGAAAAGAAAGCAGGAGTTACAATCTTAATATCAGACAAAACGTCCTTTAAGCTACCAAAACTTAAAAAATAAATGGGAGGATCACTACATAATGATAAAATGTTCAATACATTAACAAGAACTATCCATTCTAAACATATATGCACCCAACATAGGATCACCAATTTTTATAAAGCAGCTTCTAGGTAAACTAAAAAAAGATATTGATTCTAACCCTATCATAGCTAGAAACTTAAATAACCCACTAACAACCCTAGATAGATTATCAAGGCAAACAATCAAAAAGAAGATCCAGAGCCTCAACTTGACATTTGACCAAATAATAGATACCTACAGAACACTCCACCCAACAACCATGGAATATACATTCTACTCATCACCACATGGAATGTACTCCAAGATCAACCACATCTTTGTCCATAAATTGAGCATAAACAAACTCCATAAGATCAAACTACTGCCATGAACCTTCTCAGATCACAGTGGAATGAAAATAAATATCAACACCAACAAAACTCCCACAAAGCCCACAAAGACATGGACACTAAACAGCATGATGCTGAACAACTCCTGGATCAACACAGAAATCAAAGCAGAAATTAAAAGATTTCTGAATCCCGTGCTTTGGGAGGCTGAGGTGAGTGGATTGCCTGAGCCCATGGGTTTGAGACCCACCTGGGCAACTTGGCGAGACCTCATCTCTACAATCAATAAAAAAATTAGCCAGGCATGGTAGCGCATGCCTGTAGTTCCTGCTACTTGGAAGGCTGAGGCAGAAGGATCACCGGAGCCCAGCAGGTCGAGGCTGCGGTGGCCAGGAACATGCCACTGCACTCTAGTCTGGGCGACAGAGTGAGACTCCAACTCAAAAAAAAAAAAAAAAAAAAAAACAAATGAAAATAAAGACATGTCTTACCAAAACCTCTGGGATGCCATGAAACCAGTAATGGGAGGAAAATTCATTTCTTTATGAACACACAGCAAGAAAATGGAACGATCACAAGTTAACAGCTTAACAAATTACCTAAAGGAGCTGGAAAGATAAGACAACCAAAAGCCTAACATCAACAGAAGAATTCAAATCACAAAAGTAAAAGCCCAAATATAGGACATAGAAGACAAAAATATCACAGAAAAAAATCAATGAAACAAAAAGATGGTTCTTTGAAAGTATAAACAAGATTGCTGGACCTCTAGACAGATTGACCAAGAAAAAGAGAGAAAAAGCCCAAATGAACACAATCAAAAATGCAAAATATCAAATCACAACAGACCCGGAAGAAATACAAAAAATTATCAGAGATTACTATACACATCTGTATGGAAACAAACTCAAAAACCTAAATGAAATGGAGGACTTTCTAATATCACACAACCTCCCAAGGTTGAAACAAGAAGAAATTGAGACATTAAATAGACAACAACCCAGGAAATCAACTCCATTATATGAAAACTACCGACAAAAAAAGTCCTGGACCAGATGGCTTTCCAGTAGAGTTCTGCAAAACATACAAGGAGGAGCTAGTACCAATCCTATCGAAAGTATTCCAAGCAATCGAGAAAGATGGAACTCTCCCCAAATCATTTTATGAAGCTAACGTTACACTGATACCCAAACCGGGTAAAGATCCAACAAAGAAAGAGAACTACAGGCCAATATCCCTGATGAACATAGATGTAAAAATGATCAATGAGATTCTAGCAAATCAAATCCAACAACACATCTCAAAATTCATCTACCATGACCAAGTATGCTTCATCTGCAGGATGCAGGACTGCTTCAACATCCACAAGACCATAGATGTAATTCAATACATCAACAAATTTAAAAATAGGAATTGCATGATTATATCATTAGATGCAGAAAAAGCTTTTGATAAAATCCAGCATCCTACTTGATAAAAACCCTTGAACACCTAGGCAGAGAGGGAACATACCTTCAAATAGTAAGAGCCATCTACAATAAACTCACAGCCAACATATTGCTAAATGAACAGAATTGAAAGCATTTCCCCTGAAAAATTCCAACACTAGGCTGCCCGCTCTCATCCCTCCTGTTCAACATAGTGTTGGAAGTCCTAGCCAGAGCAACAGACAAGAGAAGGCAGTCAGGGGTACCCAAATAGGAAAAGAAGAAGTTAAGTTATCCTTCTTTGCTGACAATATGATCCTATACCTTTAAAACCCAAGAGAATCTGTCAAAAACATCCTTGTACTGATAAAAGACTTTGGCAAAGTCTCAGGGTACAAAATCAACATGCAAAAGACAATCACTTTTTTATACACCAACAACATACAGGCAGAGAACCAAATAAAAAGCATAATCCCATTCATAAAAGCAGCAACAACAACAAAAAGAAATACCTTGGCATCTATCTAATCCTGAATCATACCTCACATCCTTAAAATAAAAAATTAAAAACGTGTAAATGCATCTAAAACAGATTTAGAGGGAAATGGTGCCTTAAATGTAGATATTATAAAAATAGAAAAAGTCTAAAAATTAATAAGCTAAGTGTTCATCTCAAGATGTTTAAAAAATAGAAAGTAAATCAGAAGAAAGGAGGAGGAAGGAAAAAATAAAGATAAAAACAGAAATCAATATAAAATAAACATTCCATAGAGAGAATAGCAAAGCCAAACTTTTTAAGAAGCCAAATAAAATGGACAAACTTCTGGCGCAATTGATCCAGGCAAAAAGAAGAAGCACAAATAATTGATTTCAGGAATGAGAAAGGAGGCATCACTCTAGATGTTGTAAATGCTAGCACAATGCAAGTATATTATTAATAACTTTTTTGCCAATAAATCTGAAAAAATAGATAAGTTTCTAGGAAAAGTTTACTTAATAAAACAAATTGAGGAAATAGAAACCTGGACTAGTTGTGTAACCATTAAAGAAATTGAATTACAAAGCCTAACAGAAGAAATAACACTAACAAATGGCTGGCTGACTAGCCCTTGCCAGGGGACCAAAGTGTACGATGATTATCCTCCGGGTTTTTGTAGCCACACTTTTATCTATACTGTTAATGCTGCAAGCCACATCTTTAACTATCAAGATATTGAGCCTGTGTATTTGTTCAGGCCTTCATGGGTACACACCATGACAAGGCACAAGCCAGATGGTGTCCTGACCAAATGCAGAAAACTCTTGGGTCTTTCCAGATAATTAATGCTTGTTGAGAGCTATCCATTAACAACATAAATATTTTGTGATTATAAAAGTAAGAAAAGTTCTACTTGAAGTTCAGAAAACTTTGCTATGGAACTTATTTCCCTGTGGAGAGGGGTTTGTTCCACCTAAAATGGAACTCCTACTAGACTCATCCTAAGTAAACCTTCACATGAGGGCAAAATCATGTAAACTTCCGAAGGGGGCATGAATATAAACAGAAGGATTCTGTTTTGTTTTTTAAGAAATTTGGTTTATTAAATTATTCACTTATACAACTAATAGTTATAAAATTTTTTAGCAGATTTTCAGAACATGTTAGATGGCATCCTGATGATCTGTAAGGTTGTATTCTTTTACTGTCAGTTCTCATCAATATTCTGGAGGGAAGGAATGAATGTTGCTGAGCTGCTAATGTAAAGTCGTGGAATCATTCAATAGAGAGAATAGCAAAGGAATCCAGGAAGCATGGCAGAGTCCGGTTCAGTCTGGCCACGCACCCCTCCCACCACACAGGTGACCAGTCTGGTAATTTTTCTCACCAGGAGTTGTTAGTTCATTGTGCAGTTGACATTCCAGTGAGCCACCTCTTGCCCATGAGGCTGGGCCCCCTTTGATGGTCCTTGGTGCCATGTTCATGCTAGATGCAACATTTAAGAATTATATTATTTTAAAAATCTAGGATTGTCACACAGCTTTTACCTCATTAGGACTTTTGTTGTTGACTATGTATATTTTAGGAACTAAAACTTGATTATACATGAGAAGAAAGTTGCTTGTTTTGATTCTGTAATTGTGCACCAAAGTGTTCTTGGCTCCTTTGTTTAAATATCCTAAGTAAACAAATCAAGATTTGTTTTCAGTCATGCAAAACTGGTATCTCATATATTTCTGGACAGTAAAAAGGCTTTTCAGAAGCAAATGACTGAAGTGTGGACAGAAATCTTGCTTTCTCTCCTTAAGTGCACATTGCACACATATAAACGCATGCTCTTGTTTATTCGTTTGATTTTTTTCTAATCTGTACAGGAAAGAAAAAATCCAAATTCAAAACTTTTAAGAAGTTTTTTGGGAAGAAGAAGAGGAAGGAATCACCATCGTCCACAGGAGGTAGCACCTGGAAACAAAGTCAGGCGAGAAGCGAGGTCATTGCCATCGAGTCAGGACCAGTGGGCTATGACTCTGAGGATGAACTGGAGTAAGTTGCTTTTTACATCCCTCTGGTTTGAGTGCTCCAAAAGGGAGGGTCCATTAGGGAACAGGAGTATCCAAATACTCTTATTTCATTATCTTGGTAACTTGTGGAATTTCTGAGCCTCCTTGCCTCCCGGGTAGTTCCATTAGAAGTTCTTCCATACAAGTTGTGTTTTCTGTCTTTTCAAACATAAGGATGGAGAAAGTTGGGGGGAAGTATGATTAGTTACCTGCTGTATGCCAGGTGCTATATGTCTTAAAAGTCCATTAAAACTGTGGGAGAAGAGGTACATATACCATTTTACAAATGACCAAAATAAGCCTTAGAGAAAATTTGGAACTTGCCTAACAATTTACAGCTGAAAATGACTGGATTAGGATATGGGCCCTGGATTAATCTGACTTAAAACTTCTGTGAACACCTGGATGCTAGCCTAGAAAAATACATTTCTTCCAACTTGAACGATGAGTAATCTAATAAGAACATTTTCATTTGACAGAGAGGAAAGGGAGCTGCAACAACCAAAGACTTCTTGCTGTTCAGTCCTAGAAAAAAATCATGCAACAATAGAATTAGGAAGAATAGACCCAATAGATATGAAAATTTGAGGCGGTCTAGCGAAGAAGTCTTCATTTTTGTAGCATTTATTTCATTAAAATATGGTTATAGTATATCTGCTCCAGTTATTCCAGCAGTTATTTCTGTGACTAGAAGAAAAAGAAATAGATTTGTTGCTTGCCAGCTTTTACATTTTCTTTTAAACAACATGAGCCCTATAATTTGAAGATAAAACTCTTCCAAAAGCATAATACCCTTCAGGTTTGGGGAACAGACCACACTGAGATGGGGTCCAAAGGCTTGAGCATCCCAGTAATAGTGTCCTGTCCCCTCTGCTCCTCCTTACTTATTTTTTAAGGAAATAGAAATTATGCTGGCCACTTGGTGGCACCAAATGACTGAAGAGGAAAGATTGGAATTTTTTTTTTTTTTTTCTTTCAGTGATTTTTTTTTCCCCCAGTGCTAGCATGGAGCTAGTAGGGAGCATGATAGACTCACATTGCACCCTGTGAAACGTGGAGGAGACAGACTGTGCATGTATTTTTTTAGGTAGTATGTTCCAAACCCTTGAGGAGCAAGACATTATCATAATTTACTGGTTATTGTACTGTCACTGGGCCAGCCCAGGGAATCTCTAACACCTACACCCTACCCACCCCTGTTTCTTGACTAGAGCACACAGTTCTGGTACTAGGGAGACAGGCCTAGGAGTGGCCCCTCCAGCCACCAACAGGAATCCAGTCAGAGGGGTGAGCCGGGGTGAAATTTCTTGTCCACTTGTCCTTGTCTTCCCTCTTACAGGAGCCCACGGAAAGTGGAGACTGTGCTTTTTTATCTGTATATTCCCAGCACCTACCTCTGTTACTGGTAAAGTTTGCTGGTTTTGATGCTAGGCAAGGAAGATTAGGGTATGATAGGGCCTGGGAAGTACAAATGACACTTTTAGAGAGCAGCATAGAGGAAGAGGTGTGATTGTAAAGGTGCTCTTTGGCCTCTGCAAGAATCTGCGGCAACTTCTCACCCATTATTGTGGGCAAAACAGCTCCATTTGCTAAGGCACCTTAGTGCTGGCAAACCACATGGGCCCTGTGGGTTGAAAAAGATGATGCTGTTTATCATGCCTGCATCTGTGTGGTTATATTTCTTAAGTCTCTTAATCTATAACCATTTCCCCTCACCTTCCTCTGTTTCATGTCATTGATCTGATGGAGGAGCGGGATCATTTGCCCCACGGAATGTCCCACATTCTGGATTTGCTTTCTCTTGGTATAATTTTCTATATTCTGTCAATTCCTTGGAAACCTTTAGAAAGATCTAGAGGTTCGATTCGATTTAGGTTCAAGACGGTGCTGGCTATTGTCACATCACATCATGAAGTGCATACTTTCTGGTTGAACCCACTGAGCCATGGGTTCAGGGGTCCTAATTTTGTCACTCATTTCACATTTGCTAGCTGGAATTCTTCTATGAGGAAGAACTTTCCTACATCAACTGGTTGGATGCTCTGAAATTCAATTTGAACAGGAAAGTCAGGATCATGCTTGGTTCTGTTACTGACTGTCCCCCTCAGAGTAATAACCTGGTACCCTAGCAACTCCCAATAGTGGCCAGTGAGTTCTGGTTTATCTTTTCTTTTTTTCTTCTCAAGTATCATAGTGAACACATTGATTTTTGCATCTTTGATTTTCTTCAGTATGACAGTCTTTATTCATTCTAATGCTCAAATTGTTCCATCTTCGGCTATTGAGAGTCATTTCAAATTACCTCCTGGGTTCTTTTGACATGACCCCATTGATCTTTGGAAGCTTCCTTGCTTTCTTGCACAGAGAAAAATCCTGGGCTTCCTTTGCGTATTTTTCTGCCCCAGACCTGGAATCAGCCCTTTCTTCACAGGGCCCTGGTTGTAGTACAAAATGGTTTTTGAACACCACTATCTAACTGCCAAGGGTGATGATTTCTAGTTGGCTGTCATTGGTTCTAAGACCTTTCCAGTGAATATAGCTAGGAAATATGTTTTATTTTTCAAAAGAAAAATAAATCATAATTCATTAATTCATGGATATTTCCAATACAAGTTTAATAAGGCAGCATTTTTACTTTGATTCTTTGTATTCTCTTTTCTCTTATATTGGAAATCTTGGCTCCTTATGATATTAACAAAATAGCTTATTTTCTTTATCTTATCACATACTTATAATAATTTCCTTACCCCCTTCCTATACAGAAATCATATAAACATTGTCCTGCACTCTGTCTTTTAATTAGTGTTACTAATAGGACTACAGAGTAAAATTTGATATCTTTGGGGTTTGTGTGTGTGTGTTCTTAGAATTTATTCTATTCTGGATATGAAGTCAAATGTCACTTGAATGCAGAGTGTGACTTGAAATCATTCTTTTCTCTGTGTGATCATGCCAACAATCTGATATAAAATTAGGTTTGTTTGTTTCTGTTTTCTAGTTTTAGAGATTGTTTTATTTTTCTTTTTGTTTGATTTTGTCTTTTAATTATATGAAATGTTTACATAGTTTCAAAGAATTGTAAACGTAGGTACCTTTGTACCCTGTCTCCCCATCTAGCTCTTTCCCTTCCCTCTATGGGAAACCATTTTTATTCATTTGTTAATTATCCTTTTAACTTTATTTTTGAAAACATAAGCAAACACACACATATGTGCATCTATATATAGTCATGCCCTCTTTTCCCACACAGAGCTAACATGCCATGAACATTTGTTCTATATTGGTTTTAATTTTTTTCACTTAGTATAATCTGTCATGTCTGTATACAGTATGTAGAGATTTTCCTCCCCCCGTTCAGTCAGCACAGAGTCCTCCATTATGTGACATTCCATAGTTTATTCAGACACCTACTGAGAGACATTGGGATTGTTTTCCATCCTTTGCATTTATAGGTATTGCTGTAGTGAATGGCCTTACAAGGCTATGTGGCATTTTGTGGTTTTGCCAGCGTATCCTTGTGGAGGCCTCTTCATGCTGTCTTCTAGTTATACCCAGATGGAGATGTTTGGACATTGGTTGTGGTTTCCTGAGGGTGGGGCCATGGGCTGTCCACTGGAGGAGAGAAACCCAGGTGTGTGTGTGACCTTTGGGTTAAGAGCTGCACTTGGCAGGGAGGCCCTGATTCCTTCCCTTGGCTTGATTCCCTCCAAAAATCTGAGGTCACACCCTTTTGGGAGCCATGGATTCCCACTTGCAAACTTACTGTTGCAGGCTTGAAAGGAGTTTAGTTAAAAGGAAGCATCGCATTAATCTATACAGTTTGATCTATAGTGGGGCAAGGGTAGAGTCCTTAATGCCCCACAGTGGACAGGATGCCTGGAGTTGGGATGGCGTGGGAGGATAGGGTGGGGTTGGCGTGTGCAAGATGTCCCATGTGTGCAGAGGCGGGCTTTCCTTCCTTCACCATCAGGTCTCAATCATCTCCTTCCACCTATTGTTCAGGCGGCCACCGCTGCTAGGAAAATCTGACAGCTAATTCCCAGATGCTCTTAGAATATTTTGTGAATGTCCTGTGGGTTCAGTTCCAAGCCAGATCCTTGAACTCAGAGCTGGGAAAGAGTCTGGGATGGTGATGCCAGCAGGGCCGACCACCACCATCCAGGACTCGGGCACAGAGGCGGGGTTGCAAGGTGCCAGGTCCTAAACAGAGGCCATGGCTTTGCAGATTTGCAGCTCTCATTTCAAACCAGTCGTGGGTGTATGTTTTGGACTGTCTTTGCGAGGATGTCTTCGTCAGGCAGGCCCTCAGCCTGCTGTGCACACACAAATTCCAGCCCAACTGAGGGGCTATGTGTTTGCCCACAGGGCATGGCCTCACCCTCCTTATAGTTGACTGTGGCATTTGACAGTGTGGGGAGAAACTGATGTCAAGGGCAGTTACAATGTCAGTGCAGCTCAGGGTGTGTTGTTTGATGTGCCATTAACCCACATCTCCTTCATCTCCCTTCTCATTCTGAGGCCCACAGGGGTCAGGAAGAGATGGAGGTGGGCATAGTCTCACGGTGGCTCTTTTATCCTAGGGAGTCCAGGGGCACACTGGGCAGCCGGGCCCTCTCACACGACAGTATTTTCATCCCTGAGTCCGGACAGGACCCTGCTCGGCCTGTGCGGGTGTTTTCCCAAGAAAATGTGTGTGATCGGATTAAAGCTCTGCAGGTAAAAATTTTCTTGGCTGTACCAGCTGGTTTGTGTGCCATATATCAACCAAGAAGTTTTTAATCGAGATGACTTCTGCTTGGTTTAATTGATATACTTTAAAGCAGAATCACATGTGCATCACGGTTCTTCCCAAGACACACCAAATGAGTTACAGTGGATCTTGACTCATTCTTGAATGAACGAGCAAGAGATGGCAATGGGGGAGCTGGTGACAGATGAGTGTTCAGTTCTCTGCACTATGCAAGGGCGTTAAAGACATTTCCTGAACGAATGAATTGGGGCAGATTTGTTGATAAATGTCATTGATGAGAATAAGAGCAAATGTTCTTTATTCCAATCTAGTTAAAAATACAATGTAATGTGAAAATGGGACCACCGCCTCCTCCAGGGGGGCTTCCTGTCAAGCGGGGAGAGGATGCTGGCATGAGCTCTGAGGATGACGGGCTTCCCAGGAGCCCCCCTGAGATGTCCCTGCTGCATGATGTGGGTCCCAGCACGACCATAAAGGCAAGTACAACCTGTATCACTGCATGTCTATGCCCACACCCACCGCAGAGGGCACTGGAACTCTGGAAGCCCCTGGGGGTTCTCCTAAGATCTTCATGTGTGAGTGAGGCTGTGTGTGGCATGGCAGATTGGGTTCCTGGAAGCTAGTCAGCCCTTGGTCTGTGTTTATTGTCATTCTTTGAACAGAAATTCAGGTCTGGTTAGAAGATGTGGTTTCGGTGACATTTTTTTGTGATAGTAATAGGTTGATACAATCAACCCTATACCTAGTTTTTCCTGTCTGAGCAGATGACCAGAACTAGAACCCCATTTAAAAGAAGGGAAACACCTTTGTATCTGTTTTCTGTTGCCATGACATTTGACCAGAGGGAGAGGGGAAGAGTAAACATGTAACGCTTGATCTAGGCTCCCATGTCTGAGTCTCATGGCCCTGAGCATTTGATGGTTCAGTAGTAATGTGAGGCCTATTGCTGGCAAACAGGGCAGCAGGGAAAGGTTGACAAGCAGGATAAGAATTTGTGACTTCAGTAGGGTGGAAGAACCAGTCCCAAATGCCACCTTCCGCCTTAGAATTCTCAAGGAGGGGCCTGAGGAATTGAGCTCTTTCTCATGCATAAGCAGCATAAGCTCGTGGTGCTGCCATATTTTAAAATTTTTATTTCGTTGTGGTAAGATCACTTCATTGCCCATACATTGTACTTATGCATAAATGATAAAAATAGGTGATCATTTTTCCTGTGTGGATGAGCCTAGCTGTGGGGGTTGGATAGAGTTGGAGTCATCTGAGTTATATTGCTATTTGACAGATAAATAAAGGCCAGAGTCTAGTTTTTATAGCTACACACCTGCCCCATGTATCCCTGGAACACCTGTTACCTCTTGCCTGGTCGAGTAGCTGTTCACAATGAAATGGGGTTTCTTTGTAAACCACTGTCTCGTGGATTCTGTGCTGCTGCTCTGACAGAAGTGACCCTGTTCAGTAGCCACTTCAACTTTCCTATAAGCCCCACCACATCTAATTTTTTAGTGTAGTTATGGGTTCCCATTTAAAAAAGGCAGAAAAGGACTGTGGTTTGGCTGAGTGTGTGGGTTGGGGACTCACACAAAGCGGGCTAGAGAAATAATTCTCTTCAGAATTCTGCTCCAGGTGGACTTGTCCCTGCTTGCTCCAAGAACAGGGTCTGAGGACAGTGTGCTACCCATGCCTGCTCTCAAGCCTCAATTAGAAGGGAGAGAGAGGCTGGGCGCGGTGGCTGAAGCCTGTAATCCCAGCACTTTGGGAGGTTGAGGTGAGAGGATTGCCTGAATTCACGGGTTCGAGACCAGCCTGGGCAACTTGGTGAGACCTCATCTCTACAATAAATCAAAAAATTAGCTGGGCATGGTAGCGCATGCCTGTAGTTCCGGCTACTTGGAAGCTCTGGTACACTGATTCTGATGGCTTCCTAGAACACTTACCTAGTGGGGGAAGCCTGCCTCCAAAAGATAATTCCGGGTTTTGGGGAAGGGATTTCCCCTTGTACAGTCAAGGGGACATTTCCTGACAGTACAAGGTTTTCAGGAAATATGTAGTGTTTTTTGTTTTTTTTTTTTTCAAATTTCATTGCTACATGAGATAACAACTGATGATTTTTGAGGAAAAATTTTATCTAGCCAATCATATTATAGGTTTCTTTCTATTAAGTAGGAAATGCTGTGTAGAGGGTGATAAACTGGCAAGTGTGCTAAGCCTGTTTCGCTCCTGGTAATGAAGAACGGACACAGATCTGGTGACAAATGGACAAATAAGTGCCCGTCACTACAGAGCCAGGTCTTGGGCTGGCCCATCACCTGTCAGAGTCTGTGTCCTCAGAGGGTTTGGGGCAGATGAGATCAGGCAGTTCAGTGTCTCCTCCTCCCCGCAGAACCAGAGGCTTCTTTTCACCTACTGTAAGGGCCAGCAGCCCCTGCTTCCTGTCTAATGGCTACTCCCACACACACACTGCCCCTGGCCCTCTCCTCAGTGGCTGAACCCCTTTTTTGAGGCCACTGTTATGCAGCTGTTACCCGGGGTCACCCCAGAAAAAACTTCTGAGCCCACAGTCACTTCCTCAGGGCCCTTTGAACCACATCTTGCGCAACAAAGTGCCACGCATTAGACTTTTAAATCCTCTGCTTCCAGAATCATGCAGTACAGATTTTATGAAAAATTAGGACACTAGCTGCTGGAGATACCCTCTGTATGCTGCCAGCCCACCCATGGAGACACAAGCCAGCATCCCTGCCCCGTCCCGCCCTCCGCAGGTACTACCCCTACCCACCTAGTTACATCACTGATCAAAGACCAAAACTCATGATTTTCCTTGGTCGTGAAGGTGTGGGTCTTTCCAGGGCCCAAGAACTCTTAGAACAACAGTGAAAACACAAGTGAGAATCCTGAGGCCAGAGGAGCTGAGTTCCCTCTGGAGGAGATCACGTAACAGCCAGTATGGAGTTTATACAAGACAGGGGACAGGAAGATTAAACTCTCTGCCAAGATCCCCCAGCCTAGGGGCCAGAAAGGGACTGAGCCCAAGACCCTATGCCCAGGCAGTACAGATGCAGGGCAAACCACATGGAGAAGGGACTGCTGTTTGCCCTTTGGAGACTTCAGGGTACTGGATTTAGAGGGGTGGCCAGAGGCCCATGTTGTCACAGATGACATGATCATTCTAACCTATGGATCAGCTCTGTTCTCATGAGTCCTGGGCGGTGAGAAAAACTTCTGTTTTACCAAATGTTTACACATTGTTTCTCTAGATGAAGGTAAATATTAAGGATTCTGTATTTTTAAAGTGTGTATATCCTGCTTATGACCTTTAAGGAAGATTATCTGGGGAAAGTATTGATTTCCCAATCTGAGGTGACTTCCTGAGTCATCAGCTACAACAGCAGAGGCCAAAACCACAGGCAGAGATGCAGTCATGGCCAGGAGTCTTGTGGTCTATTTTTTAAAAAAACTGTTTGTGCTTTATTCCTGTAAGTACCTGTGTAGCTAAAAGAGAGCTAAAATGAACTGTGTTCACTTCTAGCTCATTCTCCCTCATTTTAGTGATAGTCTACCAGTTTTCAGAAATAAACTTACACTTTCAATAGAAAGTATAAAGGGACCTTTATGTGAACAGGGAAAGTAAGTTCCTCTCTGATGCCATTCCTTTGCAGGGGTAGTCCCTGTGTCAGAGCCCATTTCCCTAATACATCATCCTCCTGGCTCCCTGTCCGGTATAGCTAAGGCTGCTGGACACCTGCTTTGTTGGGGGATCCAGAGTTGTAGAAAAGAGACATCCAGACCTGCCCACGTCCCTGGTAGCTTGCTGTGGGGGACAGCACTGGTGTCTTGTTCACTGCCTCTTTCCCAAGGAATCCATTTTCATGAGGGCTTATGAATCTTTGTGTGGTGAATATAGTTGTATTCTTAAGTTAAATGTGAACTTGACACTAATGCAGAGCACCATGCTCAAATAGAAAGCTTGCTTTGTCTGTTTGCTCAAAGATCACAGGGTTATACCAAAAGCCCATCACCTCCCAGAAGCTCCCTCTGCACCTTACCCCTCATCTGGGCTGAATGTGCTCACAGGTGTGCCGAACTGTATGCTATACGTGTCTTTGCAGGAGAGCCCACTCAGTGGCAGAGCTCTCCAAGTTCGCTGGGCAGGTATCTTAGGGTAATGCCTTATTATCCCACATGACTGCCAGCATCTCCTCTCTCCTGGGCGACACGTTTGTTCTTTGCTGACTGTTAGTTCTTTCCTGCTGAGGTATAAACTAGTACATATATGTAACTTAACCGATGGTAATGTAAAGCCAGACTTGTCCAAGAGCACACATGAGGATACAAAAGCCTCCTAGAGTGAACCAACAAAGCTCCAGTGTGGAATTCTGGGTGGTGGACTTGGTACCTCCTGCGTTCCAGTCCTTAAAATCACACCTCTGGCCCTCCCTCTCACCCTCCTGGGACAAGACCAGGTAACTCTGCCCTTGGACAGTTTGAGCTGGTGTGTTTCACTGGAGAAAGCTCTTTTGCATAAAGTCTGTGCCAGTTTCTACAGGTGGGTGAAGACAAAGTCATCCTGCTGTGGGAGCCTAGTACACACAGGTTCTCTGCATGGCCTTGGGAAGGAGTGACAGGTTTCCAGAGATTGGCCCAACACTTTAAACTTCCAGTCATTTAACTTTCTCAAGGAATATCCTAGAACGCTCCCTGTTGGGAGTCAAATTGAAAGCTTTTCCACACATGTGAAACCCAAAGACTGCAGGGAAGCCTGGCACGATAAAAGGAGAGAGTTGTTGCACTGGCCGTACATTTCACATCATGAAGTTAATGCTCGGTGTGATTGTTCCTTATCTCGTGTAGGTCTCTTTAGTGTCCTCATCCCGGCCACTGTCTCCAGACCACACAAGTGATACTGCTGTCTCCCCCCGGACCTCAGACAGCAGCCTGACCCCTGTGGCTGATTTCAGTCATCCTCCAGAATTATCCTGCCTGGACAACTCCGCAGCTAAGCACAAGCTCCTGGTCAAGCCCCGCAACCAGCGGTCCAGTAAAATGAGGCGGCTGTCATCGGTAATTGTGTTTCATCCTCCAAGCAGAGGCAGGATGGGCAGGCTTACCGCCCTATCCCCTATGCCACCTCTCTCCCCACACAGGGTCTCATGCCCCCTCCGAGTACCTCCACAGTCGATGGGACCATCCTTCAGAAGCTGGCATTGCTCGTCTTTTTCTACATCAATCTGATCTGTCTCTCCCTTGCATAAACATTCCATTCACTCATTCATTCATCATTCCCCACTTGCCAGAAACCTACTATGTACTGTATGCCTTCCCACTGCACTAAGGGCACTCTACACTCCAGGCCTGGCATGATCAAGTCCTGCTCACCTCTTGTCTTTCCTCTTCTCCGTTTTCTCCTTTTTTGGTTCTTGAGCTCTGCATGCCGTCTCAGGCTCCAGGCCTTTGTTCGACTGTCTTCCAAGACACTCTTCTCCTGGCCGGCTGCTTCTCAGCCTTGGGATCTCAGATCAGAGGCCCTTTCCCAGAAAGGCTCATCTCTGACTATTCACTACCTTCGGAGACTCACCACACACTGAAGTGACCTTTGTAAATGTATGTGCTCACTGGCATCTCACCATTCTTCTTTGAGATCCTGACTCAGCTATACTTTCAGCCCCTAGAACAATGCTAGTCACAGAATTGTTGAATGGATGAACGAATGAACAAGCAAATGAATGAGTGAGTGGATTAGTGAATGAGTGAATGACAGAAGAAGCGGAAACATTAGAGTGGACACCTGCCTTTGTTAGGAACTACTCAGCAGCATAGGGATCGTGCCCCTGTAAGTTCAGACCCCTCTTTGGGTATGCTGCCTGGGGGCACCGTTACCTCATCATCCAGGAAGCCGAGAAACCAACTTGTGGAGTACCGTGGCTTCCTCATGCCAGTGGGTTCCAGGTCCACTTTGGATTGTTCCCTTTTTCCCTGCCTGACGGGGCCTATAATGCCTCACCCCTGGAGCAAATGAGAAGCTGGTAATGGGGCAAGCCTGGTCACAGAGAATGACAGTGCTGACAAAGAGATTAGCTCACAGGCTAATGTCCTTTGTCTTTTCCATGTGACATGACTGTGGGTCATTGATGAAGTGCCTAGGACAGGCTAGATGCTTCAGCTAGAGATAGGTGGGCTGGGGCCATTCAGGATTTCAGGGACTCCCTGGAGACAGGGAATTTTCCTTTGGGTATGTAGAAAGTACTTTTGAAGCTCATGCCAGAAACGTTGACTTTTGAGGGGACTAATGCTGGGGGAATAAACAGGGTGGGTTACCTTCAGGCTGACGCCGGGGATTAGGGTGCTTGGCCACATGCGTGTGCATCCAGCTTATGGACAGTCAAGGGGTGCGTGCTGTGGGGGCTTGACGAGTCCAGCAATTCCAGACCTGACTGATCTCATCTGAAGAGAAACCGCAGGGCTAGCGCCAGCGCCAGCTCCCTTCTGGCCCTCGAGTCTGTGCTCCATCCCCACAGGGATGTCTTTTGTCCTGGCAGGGCAAAAGGGAACAATCCAGCCCGGGTGATTCTTGGGGTCTGATGTCATGAACTTTTTTTTTTTTTTTAAATGAACCTCAGCACCATCAACCTTTTGGTCATTTTCACATATTACTTTTGAATGATTCATAATTACCTGGATTTCCTTTCCTTCCTGAGGGAGCAGGAACTGACTTTGGGAAAATAAGGATGAAGTTGGTCTAGAATCTGAATTCTAGAGACTAAAGAAAAACACCACAAGACAGTGTATGGTTGTCAAGCCAGTAGGACTTCAGGAAGCCAGAGAAGGGAGAATCATAAACTGCAGGGAACAGGCAAGACTATTGAAAGGAAGTCAAGTTTGCAGCAGTCCTCGGGGCTGCTGGTAGAGCATCCTGGTGAGGTATGGAGGGAGCGTTGTGGGGAAAGCCTGATGGTCACTTACGCCAAGTGTCTGGTGCATCGTTGAGGGCTTGGCTCAACTTGAGTAGGAAGTAGAAGAAACAAAACCAGGGAATGTAGGACTTTAAATTTAGCTGAAAATTGTGGGTTTTATCCTATAAACTGTGGCTAGCTATTGACCATGTTTGACATATGAATCATCTTTTAGGAAGACCAATCTGGCTTTGCTATGAGGAACATCTCTGGAGAGTATTGACATGGGAGACTGGCTCAGAGGAACACAGGGTCATAGAAAAAGCCCCAGCTGTTCAGCTAGGCCACCTGTTAGCTCAGCCATGATCAAGGTATTGACCTCTCTGAGCTCCTGGTCCCCAAGTGCAAAAAGGGAAGGATGATCCCTTCATCACTGGAGTGAATTGAAGAGTAAATGGAACAAGTGTGGAACACAAAGCATGGCTGACCTTGGCAGCTGTTGGTTCCTTCCCTTTGCTTCCCTCTCTAGTCCACTGGTTTTGAGGCTTGACCAGACAACCTGTAGGTGACAACTGTTTTAGGGGTAAGCCTGCCACTGTTCTGCTGAACTTTTGATCCGGGATTCCAAATAGAGGGATTGAGCCAGGATTCCAAGTAGAGGGGTTGAGAAGAGACATGTGTGTGAATGTCTACTTCAGTGCTAGCTTTAGAGGCCCGCTAGTTTCTCCAAACCATAATAATCCTTGAAGAAAATGGGGGGGTCAGAGGTTCCTCATGTTTGCTATACTGATGGTGTCTTTTATATCTCCGTTTCTCTCAGCGGGCACAGTCTGAGTCACTGAGTGATCTGATATGCACCCTAGAGGAGGAGGAATATGAGGAGAAGCCATTACTAGAAGTCAGCACAGAAGAGAGCCCTGCCTCTGGGCAGCAAGATGTGGTGCTGGACAGAGGCCCTGAGCCTGGGCCACCTGCCACCTTGCTGCAGCCTGGAGGGGCCCGAGCCAGACGTGCCCGCCTGCAGCACTGCCCGGCACTCAGTGCCAGCGTCCTTGAGGAGGGGAGCTCCCCTGGGGATGACCCCTCCAGCTCCCTGGCCACCCCAGAGGTCACTGAGCTGGTGTCAATCCCGGTCCCCTGCTTGGAGTCCCCATCTCTGCCAGAAGGCCCCCCACAACCCAGTCCTGACAGCGAAATCCAGGAGGAGGAGCCACCCTCCGCAGGTCCCTGTCCCTCAGCGGTGAACACAGCTGAGGACGTGGTTTGTGCTTCTGGAGACGCGGTTTGTGCTTCTGGAGACGCGGTTTGTCCTTCTGGCGACGCAGTCTGTCCTGCAGAGACAGTCCGTGTTTCTGGAGAGGCGGTCTCTGTTTCTGGAGACGCAGTCTGTCCTTCTGGCGACGCAGTCTGTCCTGCAGAGACGGTCCGTGTTTCTGGAGAGGCGGTCCCTGTTTCTGGAGACGCAGTTTGTGCTGCTGGAGAGGCGACAAGCCCATCATCAACCGACGTCCCTGAAGGGAACACCACACCTCCCCACCCCGTCGCCGCC